>NW_015627248.1:1266907-1268658 GCF_001515625.1 Sinocyclocheilus rhinocerous
CTTTTTTAATTTTATAATGCCGTCTTATTGCTCTTCTTTGTAGTAGGTGCATTTAAAAAATGTTTTCCCAATCAATCCTGGACTCCTGCTCAAAATGATAAATTATTATAAGGACAACTACAAAAAAACCCCAACAATAAGCCCGCGAAGCTGTTATTGTTCCATCCTGACGGATGACATGTGTGACAGCTAAGTGGAATCCCGGAAAATAAACCGTGGAATTTTGACCAATGAGACAACAGTTTACTCGCGCGTGACTTGTATTAACAAATTTGGTCCATTTAGAAACTTTACCGTTTGAAAGCAAACCGCACCAAGAATAAAAAGCAACATTGTAATAATTTTAATCCCTGTTTCGGAACAAAGCAATCGATCTACAGGTGTGAAAGCACCCTGCAAAATTGCCCTTTTAGCATTGGGAATATTGTTATAGTTGGAAAGCGATATACAGAGGGCTCCCTTTCTGGTAACCTTAACATGTGAAAGTTACCAGGGTTGAAATAAGGTTTCATAATATTGCATATTTTTTGCAATCTATTCTGTCTTAGATATCAACATTATTGTTGTTTAACCTGGAATATTCCTTTAAGTCAATGACTGTAGCAGCTGTAGAGGTGATGCAAGATGACATCACTGGATGCTATCATAGTTCCACAACAAAGCACTTTAAAGGGTGAGATATGCTATTTTTTCTGTGTTAATTAATACAATTTCCCTTATCCCAACTTACAATACAGACATTCAAGTCATTTATAGGTTGTTGATGCTAGTGGCACAGAGTCACACTTTCCCTTTAAAATATCTCTCAAATTTGCATACTACTCACAATATATGCAGAATATTAAGTGTTACCGCTCTAAGTGCTTAAGGGCCTGATTAGAAAGACCTTTTAAAATTGATCTGATTAGAAATCAAACTAATTCTCAAAACAAAGCCATGCCAAGCACAAAACAACAAGTAAGCCTCTTTGTCATTTGAACTAAATTGAGAGAACTTCATTCAAATAATACAGAGACTCCTCAATCCCAACAATAAGATTTATTCACCAGGCATTTTTGGTCAAAAGACATCTCATTGCATTTTCCTTTAGAAATATTCCCCCCGAGACAATAACTAAACAGATTTGAACCATACAATTAGGAAATACAGCAATCATCACATGATATATACAAAATTATGTAAAACAAATATAAGTGTGAATTGTCTCTGTACAGACAGTAAAAGAGAGTGCATGCACCAGAACGTATGATTGTAAAAGACTTTGCATTAAATAAATACTGAAAAATCACACAAAGACATTCAACGGTCATCTGAACCAGCCAGACAACATACAAAATAGAAAACTTTTACAGTTCTCGCCAAGTATGTCCATGCACTTGAGCAGAGCACAGCAAACTGACATCTATGTGTTAAATCTACATGTTAAAGGAACACTCCACTATTTTTGAAAATAGGCTCATTTTCCAACTCCCCTAGAGTTAAACAGTTGAGTTTTACCGTTTTCGAATCCATTCAGCCAATCTCCGGGTCTGGCGGTAGCACTTTTAGCTGTAGCTTAGCATAGATCATCGTGGCCTAATGGTTAGAGAGTTGGACTCGTAAACCAAAGGTTGCGGGTTCGAGTCTCGTACCGGCAGGGATTGTAGGTGGGGGGAGTGAATGTACAGCGCTCTCTCCCACCTTCAATACCACGACTGAGGTGCCCTTGAGCAAGGCACCGAACCCCCAACTGCTCCCCGGGCGCCGCAGCA
>NW_015627248.1:1269650-1298424 GCF_001515625.1 Sinocyclocheilus rhinocerous
TGTGTACAACTGTTCAGAACTGTGCTAGCTAACCATGTGCTGATTAGCATCTTTGAGATCAATAGTTCAAATAGTATTTTATGATATTAATCGTAATATGATATTATTCAAATAGTAATATGATATTACGCAGCGCCTGAAAATAGTCCCCAGCAAGCTGCCTGTGCAAGCAGGTGGCTACGTTGGTTATGTTGACGGAAATAAGCCTATTTTCAGGCGCTGCGTAATATCATTGCGCCTGCTGCACCCATGGTTCGGCAGCAAAGTTCCTTGATTATTACGCCGGAATGAGAGTATAGTTCCTAGCCATATCGGCCTAGAAAATCGCAACTTTTCATTTTCCGTCGGTCTTAGTATACGATGTAACTACAGAAGAGTCAAGTTTTGAATAGGAAAAATAACTCTTTGGTCATTTTTGAGCGAGATGCTAACGGTCTAATCGGATTCAATGATCTATGCTAAGCTACAGCTAAAAGTGCTACCGCCAGACCTGGACATCGGCTGAATGGATTCGAAAACGGTAAAACTCAACTGTTTAACTCCAGGGGAGTTGGAAAATGAGCCTATTTTCAAAAATAGTGGAGTGGTCCTTTAATTTAACTTAATTTACTGCAGACTTATGTTGACATTACCATAGTAAGACTGTGCTTCAAAAGGAAACATAAAAGATGTTCAAGACCCAACACAGGATGCACTTATGACAATAACCAAAAATAAATGTTACTTATTTAACACTGGAGGTCATGATATTATAACAAAAATGCCTGAGCAAATTATATTAAAATCATATGACATTCTCGTTCTAGTACCAATCGTCTTAAAAACTTCCCATTGCTAAATAGTTATAAACTGGAGGGCAAAACAAATCATGGTTAGCATAGTTATACCAATTCATTTCTATGGGGAAAATGAAATAGGCTATTTAATAGAATTAGCTGTTTTACAAAAAAAAGTTTATATATTTTTACATTTTTTTATATAAAAATATAATATACACACACTAATAAATATCTGAACTTATCATTTTATAACTTACAACTTTTTCTATATAGAACTTGCACTTTAAAATTTACAAGTTTAGATATTTATTAGTCATAAAATCACTGTTATCATTATAATTTTTTTTCATTAGCAATGATAATAATTAGTAGTAATAATAATTACATTAATAACAAAATAAAGTAAATTCAGTCTGATGGATGGTACACAACACTGTCAACTGCATGTACAGAATCTGACAGATTTTTTAAAAGAAAATATATTGATTATCTTCAGTGATTTAACTTTTTAATAATGACAATGTTGCTGAATCTACCGAAAAATTATTTTTGTTTTCCTATATTAATAAATGGATAACTATGATAACCAAGACTTTGCCTCTCTGCTGACTGTATCTATATATCTATATCTATAGCTCCTCAATATACATGTATTGCTTTCCTGTCCCTATAAACATCTTTCCATAAGTCCAAACCCACCACAGGAAAATGCTACGTCCAGGCTACAGATGATTATGTCCATTATTATCTTCAGTACCATGATGGTCATTCAATTTTCAAATAAATAAAAGACACAACTCTGTCAACCAAGTATTAAGATTTTAAATTGAAGACTTTAAAAATGAAGTCATATGAGGTTCAGTTGACGGCAGTAAACAGTGGGCTACTTGAGTCAAAAACTGGCCAAAGAGGTTTGCTGTGCCTTCCTGGGGCCGGACGTCCCCTTTAGGACCTGACAGACGGGCTCGTTTGGGCTTCATCCGTGACAGCGTGACCCAGCAAAGGCCTTTGTATGAGGAGATCTCAGCATTAAAGATCACGGAGGCTACTGAGAAGAAGAAACGGAGAAGAAAACAAGTCGTCCCGTCCTGCTATGAGCTCAGGGACAGCCAGTGTTTGACTTCATCCATGCCCCTCTGCACCTGTCCTATGTAGAAGTCCATGTTATGGGAAAAGTCTGTGCACACACTGGACTGGGCGTCTCCGAAAGTGCAGTAGAGCGCAGTCCCGCCCACACTGATCACCACGGTAGCCAAGCACAACAAGAGGAGGAGCAGCCAGGAGTCTCCGCCCACCTCATCTGCATATTGGGTTTAAGCAAATCAACACAGAATCAGAGCGTCATCAGTGTGAATACTGCAAAAATGAGTGTGCAGAATACAACAGCGGTTCTTACCATGGTCCAGGCCCTCGTCAGGCTCTCGGAAACGGACCTTCCGTTTAGAGACCGGTTTAGGGGCGGCAGGGACAGAGCTGTTGGCTCCTTCCAGAGAGACTCTTCTCTTCAAGATAGACACAAGACCAGCAGCTGGAGTGATCTGAAAGACAGAGGGCAGGTTACTGGATTCACAGTCTCCAAAAAATTAGGAAGTGCTTTGCACTAACATACTTTACCCACTAGATGTCACTATGAGCTGAGGTGGCAGGTGATACATCAGTTTCAATTACATTCTAGTGGTGAAGAAACTGTAAACCTTGTAGGATTTAGCTACAAAAAAGGGAATTTATTGCTTTTTAATGTTAAAGAATAAGGCAGTTTATGATTCAGCTGCCTGGATATAAGCTTCAGTACGTAAAGTAGTGTTTTATTAAAATTTGTGAAATTTAACAAGAAAACTCCCCAATTATTTTCAATTTTCAGACTTCCATAAAATTTTACAGAATGCTTTTTAATTATGTATTTATTGTTTGCTACATTATAAATAACTACTAAAATAAATATAAAAACTAATCCTACATGCAAATGTAGAGTTTAGAATTTTAACATTTAATATTTCTATTTAATATTTATTTTTGTTTGTTAATATGTGTATGAGAAGAGAATATTTTAGCGTGCTTATTTTTGAAAATCAGGTTAACACTCCTAATTGAGATTGTAGATAAAGTGTCAATGGTCCATTTGAGAGATAGGTGGCGGTAATGCACTTATAAGTCTGCTATCCGCTGTAAAGCAAGAAGAAGAAGAAGATGCGACCGCGCTCGGGACAGTTCGGACATTGCGGTGAATCAGAGGTAAAAAATGATATAAATACTGTTCAGTTTCTTGCACAGACCGATCGTTTCGTGTCTTTACACATCAATGTATCGTCACGAGCCGCAGGGTTTAATTTGGTTTTGTTTGTGTATGTTTTTTTTTTTTACTCTCAAAGCCGTGATTCCCGTTCACTTCCATTATATGACTGACAGACTGCAACGGTTTGAGTTAAAAATCTTAATTTGTGTTCTACTGAAGAAACAAAGTCACCTACATCTTGGATGCCCTGGGGGTAAGCAGATAAACATCAAATTTTCATTTTTGGGTGAACTATCCCTTTAAAAGTCATTTTAAAAAGAGTAACAGGATTATTTTTCAATAAAAAACTGTTGGTGTCCACTCATTTCATCCTGAGAGCTTCCATATTTGGCAAGATCTGTCTCAATGAAAACAAACGTTTCGGGCACTGCAATTATAGTTCTCTATTTTTACTCCATCATAGCGGTTACATTTATCAGAAGAGACTTAGGCCAAACATTTTTCAAAACCTGTAGAATGGCTCAATTCCACAGAGATTTTAAAAGCAGGAGAGCAGACCTCACTGTATAACTAAACACTATATAAAATGTCCAAAGGCACACGAGGATGTGTTGTTACCATTGTTAAGTGTGTTGTTAGGCACAGAGTGTGTCACATGACCTATGTACATCTCTAATCAGATTTTAGTGACGGAACTGTTTCATTCAAAGGCTTAAATACATTGATATAACATTAAATAGAGGTTGGTGAGGTAATTGTTCCTAATTTTATTTGAGGAAATATGTGTTCCTGAAAACCAGCAACAGCAAAACAGTCCACTTAAGGGTTAGATGTTAAACTCTCTTGCTTTAAATCTCTCACAAAAGAACTCCTGTTAGGAAGTACATAGCACATAAGCAGCGCAACAAATTAATAGGATAAAAAAACAGATGCATTAATCACTTGAGCAAATGACACTTGAGTAATTAGGCTTCCAAACACACCACAACGTGGTGAGCCGATCATGAAGTGGGCCATTAGCAGTCAGCAATCAACATAACAGTCCAAAAATAACACATGCTTATCATTGCTAATGAAAGTTTCCAGCTCCTCAAATGCACTCTGCTGACGCTCTTATACAGAAAAACATCACGTTTGATGAGTGTGGACTCAAAGTCAGTTGGGTAATGTTTGCTCTCTCTGTGGTCATTCAGCATTATTAGCCACAAAAGGCCGTAGTAACTCCATCACTGACCAGACATAGAAGACATGATTCTGTACATTTCTAACAAATATCGGCTCAGCAGTAGAGCTTCAGAATAAATCCACTTACACTGCTGCGTCATTACTCAACAGATACAGCAGAGATACTTGCAATTAAAGCTATTTGATCTGCTTGGTCAATGGACTGATTCCCTAAATCATCATTTTAACTAGTGGTAGATTGATATTGGTTGGTATTTTTGACACACACACACACACACACACACACACACACACACACACCAAAAATGTCAACCAATATCAGTCTACCACTAATTAAACTGATGATTTAGGGGATTTTGAGTAAATATTGTGTAAAAGCTCTCTAGATATTGGCAGCGGCCATTAAAAAAAAAAAAACATATCAGTCGACCACTATAACTTTGTGCAATATGTACTTGCATGCTTTATTAGATTAGCTATAGGACAAAATTTAAACTTCTAAACTGTTCTAAATAGAATAAAAATGTTTTCATAGAGATGAAATACAGACTGCTCAAAAGTTTGTAAACAGTACATTTTTTTTTAAAGTGACATTTACATAGTCACAAAAAAAGGTTTCAAATAAATGCGGCTCTTTTGAACTTTCAATGAGGGAAAAATGTATCACAGTCATGCTGCTTAAATATTTTTGTGGAAACATTGGTAATAAGAAATATTTTTTGAGCAGCAAATCAGCATTAGAATGATTTCTGAAGGATCATGTGACACTGAAGATAGGAGTAATGATGCTGAAAATTCAGCGTTCCCATTGCAGAAATAACTTAAATTCATTTTAAAATAGAAAACAGACACATCATCTATTAAAACAGAAACAGTTATTTTAAATTGTAATAATATTTCACAATATTATTATTTTTAACTGTAGTTTTGATCAAATAAATGCAGCCTTGGTGAGACTTCTTTCAAAAACAAAAAATGTTTTGATTTTGGTTTTCCAGGTCAGTAGGTTCTGTCTGGTTAAAAAGCATTAGAATTTGGTCCTACTGAGCACAACTTAGTCTGCATGCACACCATGTTTTCAGCCTTTCCAAGAAAAGGGAAAGCTCAGACAAATGTTCAAAAGTCCAACCATTTTAACCAGCTCAACAGACTCACTTTACTGTACAGGCTGAAGGTCACTATCGCCATTATTGTTGAGTCACAACTCTCATGCAACATCTATTATGGCACACTTAAGAAGATATGTTGATTCAAAATATGAATAATATAGATAATGACAGATTTATTTATTTTTTTAAAGATAATACTTTTTTTCTGCAAAGATGCAATAAATTAATAAAAACCGAGTAAAGACATTTTATGTCACAAATTAATTATATTTCAAATAAATGCATAATAAATGCTTTTGAACTTTCTATTTATTGAAGAATTCTGAAAAAATGTATCTCAGTTTCCACAAAAATAAACTGTAACAATATTACACAATTACAAAATGGTGCCTTGGTGAGCATAAGAGACTGTTTAAAAAAAAATAAAAAAATCTTGCCAACCTCAAACTTTTGAATGGTAGTTTTATATTGACAGCACAAACTTACACAAGATGCCACACTAAACACTAGTCATGAAATCAAGACCCCTCCGCTAAGAAACGGCACATCACATGATTGGGAACAGAGCACAAAGCGTTTAAGGATATTGGCTTCGTGAAAGCCTGTATTGTGCTGGTAGAGATCAGTGGTCCAGATTTCATTGTTGATTGTCTCATTGTGATATCATCACACACGGCTGCCTGTTACAATCATTCAGCTCTGGCATTCAGGGGAAAGGTCACCCTTCAGGGCATCCAGTTCTCAGAATCACTGCTAAGATTCCGATTTCTATTATGTATGTTCTTATCAGACGCCTTCTCACCACAGTAACTTACAAGAAAGTAAAAGAGGTAATTACCAAACCGGGAGCTGAGATCATACAAGTTAAGCTTAAAAAACCAAGTATAGCAAGAAAATGATTATTAGAATACATCACGTTTATACACATGGTTGCCATAGATGAGTCCCTATTGACGAGCTCTGGGTTAAAGGGATAGTTCACCTAAAAATGTTCATTTCTGTCTGTCTTTTCTTCAGTGAAACATAAAAAATATTTTGAAGAATGTTTATTTGTCCATAAAATGGAAGCCGTTGGTCTCCAAAATGGGTTAGTTACCAACATTCTTCAAAATATTTTCTTTTATGTTCTGCAGAAAACAAGTCATACAGGTTTGGAACAACATGAGGGTGAGTAAATGATGACAGAATTTTGATTTCTGAGTGAACTGTCCCTTTAAGAACCAGTGAGACACGCTGTCGATTACCACAGACAATTCTGACTCCCACAGTTTTGTAAACTCAAAAAAAAATAAATAATAATAATAAAATAAAAAAAGGTCTAGATGGGACATAAATATGGTTATTTTACAATTATATGAATCTATTATTAATATAATTATTTTATGTTTAATAAAATCATACAATTGTATTATTTCATATAGTATTGAAGGTACTACTATGGTGGGTTTCAAACAGTGCAATGCTTCAACTTCTGTAAGACCACGTATTTGAATTCTTTTGTGCAAAAATAAGTTATTTTGAGATATTAATAGCTGCGAAATTGTCTTTTTAGCATTGGGACTACTGTTATAGGCAGAAAGCGATATAAACAGTTTTTTAAGCTCGAGTTATTCTTTCTGGTAACCTTAACATGTGAAAGTTACCAGGGTTAAAATAAGGATTCATAATATTGCATAGACAAGGTTTGAAATCTATTCTATCTGTCTCCGAAATCAGAATGATTGTTTATCTTGTATTGAACCTAGAATATTCCTGCAAGTCAGTGACAACACTGCAGTTAAAGAGATGATAAGGGTTTCCTATGCGAGATGACATCACTATGACCTCACTGGATGATATCATAGTGATGCTAGCAGCTTCTAAATCTTGAAAAAGTAAATTAAGTTTCACAATAAACCACTTAAGGTGATGTGTGCTATTTTTTTCTGTGTTAATACACTTTCTCTTATCCCAACTTACAATACAGACACTTAAGTAAGCCATTTATAGATTGATTCTTCTGATGATTAAATTAGGTGATGCTAGTGGTGTAGAGAGACACTTTCCCTTTAAAATGCCTGTCAAATTTGCATATTACTCACAATATATGCAGAATATTAAGGGTTACCAATCTTAGAATCAGGAAAAGCTTAGCAAAGTGCTTAAGAGACTAATCGGAGAGACCTTTAAATCTAATATGATTAGAATTAAACATTCTCAAAACAAAGCCATGCCAAGCACTAAAAAACAAATAAGCCTCATTGTCATTTGAATTTGAACTAAACTGACTGAAAATCTGTCACCCACCTCTTCCACCTGTATGCGTTTGGCCATGTCATCCAGCATGGACACATTCATAATATCCAGCGACTCCACTCCGTTCCCGTTCTCCTCTAGCTCCAACTCTAGTGTTTTCTCTGGAACGTCCTGCTCCAGAGGAACCTGCTTAGTGTGTGGGACGGGCTCCACCTCATCCTGCCCCGTATCCACAGCATCCCCTGTTCCCTCCATCACCACTCCGGGGCCATCAGTGTCCGTCTGAGGCGGCTGGGCCTCTGCGTTGTGGGGTTGAGCAGCGTCCATTGGTGACTGGGGATCTGGTGCGGCATCCCTGTGGGAAGCTGCCACACTCCCGCTCTCCTCTTCTGCTCCTGCATCCTCACAGGCTGGAGAGGAGGAGCTGTCTGTCACTGCCGAGGAGGGGGAGGGGTCATGCTGCTGTTCGCTCTGGAGGGATTGTGGGATTTCTTTGTGTTGAATGACCACATGGTCATTTGACCATCAGACCCTTGTGTACAACAGAACAGATCAATGGCAGACGGCAATCACTATTGATGCATCGTGGCCCTATTGCCTGAACCACTGTGGATCAATAATGCAGGACTCCACTGTTGACTGTTCTCTGCTACCTCTGTGGTCATAAACACATGCAGGTCGCTGTGCTGCTCAGAGACAGGATCTAAGTGATGACAGCTCACTGTCAGAGATCAGAGAAAGACACACGACAACCAGTGCCAGGCCGATACAGTCTGACGCTCAGTTTCTAAAAGCTAAACTCTCCCTGCTGTCTTCCTACAGCTTACCACTCATTTTCCAGAATGTCAATTGGGGCAGTGCTGCTACGATCGTCAGGCTGGATGACTTCCTGTTGTGCCTCACATGCACTCTGATCCTCCATAGCCTTCCCTGTTTTAGATGGAAAGAGAGAAAACAGTTTATATGAAACTAATGAAATATTCTTCTTGGGAATCAAAGGTTCAAAATGGAATACTAGCATACTGCACAGAATGTACTATACACTGCCTGCTTTTTGTTAAAATAATCTGTGAAACATTTCAAACAAAACATTCCATATTGTCACTTTACTAGATTTAATTTAGCAAGTGGTGGCTGGAAACTAAATTCTGAACTAAACACACCTGATGTCCCTCCCCCCCACCTGCTTGCACTATGTCTGATTTCTTTGTGTTGAATGACCACGTGGTCATTTGACCATCAGACCCTTGTGTACAACAGAACAGATCAATGGCAGACGTCAATCACTGTTGATGCATCGGGGCCCTATTGCCTGAACCACTGTGGATCAATAAATTTAAATAGAAAAATCAATCAATCAATTTACTTTTGCCAGCCTGGGAATCACATTTTAAAATGTGCTAATATTCCTGATTCCATAACCAATTAACCTGTTGCATGTATATTCTAGATTAAGTTTTTAATGAGTTTTATTTATTTTGAAATTTTATAATATAGGCCATTGTATCATTTAAAGCCATAACATTAAAATAATTGCTATAAATAAATTTATATAATTTGTATTGGCCTAAATATTCTTTCTCCGTGCATGCCTAACAAAAAGTTTACTATCTTTAGAAAGACTTTCAGATAAATTATATCAGACCAGACAATCAGAAACCTCAAACCAACTCAACCCATAACCAATTAACCTGTTGCATGTATATTCTAGATTAAGTTTTTAATGAGTTTTATTTATTTTGAAATTTTATAATATAGGCCATTGTATCATTTAAAGCCATAACATTAAAATAATTGCTATAAATAAATGTATATAATTTGTATTGGCCTAAATATTCTTTCTCCGTGCATGCCTAACAAAAAGTTTACTATCTTTAGAAAGACTTTCAGAAAAATTATAACGCATCAGACAATCAGAAACCACAGTTCAAACCAACTCAAACGCACCTTGACATCTAACAAAGGGCATGATATTATGATGAACGTTTGGATCAGAATTTTGCATGAACAAGCAGTACGAGTGAATGCAATAGTACGTGTGAATGCAATCAATCTCTAACTTATGTGTCTAGGAGGGTAACTGCGCAGGGCGAGATGCAGCTGCTCCAGGAGTCCCGGACGCGCTCCAGAACAGGTGGCTGGGCAGAGGCTTTTGCAAGAGTGAGAAAATGTGTGTGTGTGTGTGTGTGCTGCCATGCCTGGTGTGTAAAAGTGAAACCGGGTCAGGGAACTCAATGCGAGTAACACTGTGTTCAGGTAACATACCCCAGCACCACATCAGCTGCGAGAGCTAGTGAGAAAGAGAGGCTCATCAATAAGGCATGATCTGGAGGGACAGGAGGGAACTCTAACTCTGTGTGTGTGTGTGTGTGTGTGTGTGTGTGTGCACTTGAAGAAGGGGACAAGGGGTTTGCCTCGTCCACAGATGATGAAAGAATGTTTCTCGAAAGGAAGCTGTAGGGTCTAATCTACTAAAAAGACTGTAAACTAGGTGTAAACAACTAATATTAAAAGATCAAATTAAAACTATTTCCATTCTTGATAAATGTTAAGTAGTTTTATTTGCCACGATTCAATGCAAATTTACTGTCAAAACCATATTTTTTAAAATATTATAACTTTCTCCACCTCTGAAACAATTTTCTGCTGATAAAACCATAGTGAGAAAAACAGCATTTATTAATAACATCACAGCTTAATTGTTGTTAACTAATGTTTTCATTCAATCAAATCTGCTGATTTGCAAAAAACTAAAAAAAAGCTTATCAGAAGCTGAGTTCAAATATATCAATAAAAAAAAAAACTTTCCAAAATTTTATATTTTTTTGGGGAAAAAATATTTATATATATATATATATATATATAATTCTAATCCTTAATTCTTATTTTGTGTGAAAACGGTATGAAAGTATTTTTAGTAAAATATTTTTAGTAAAAATATATTAAAATATTACAAATATATATACAAAAGCAGTGAAATGACATGTTTCAATAACAAAATGAAGTTTTCAAAATGTATAATTTAACTCAGGAGTGGTTAAAGTTGAAATCAGGATTAAGCATAAAATAATATCTACAGAATTATTATGAATCACATGAAAATCAGCTGAGAATTGAACATAGTTGTAACCTGGCTCTGAGGAAAACAGGAATCATGTCTTTGTGGCAGTTTTTCTGGTGATTAAGGTATAGTATAAGAAAACTCTTATATTTTGTGAGAAATTGTTACACTGTCGAGCAAAACAGAGACTATTTTTGGAAAAGGCACCCCAAAATTATTAAGAAACAAGTATTGGATTTCCTTCAGTAAATATGATGCAGGGCGGTGTTATTTCACACTGAATAAATACATACATAAATACACACATCACATTATTGAAATTGCTCTGATGGTAGGAAGATTCCTCATTTATGTTAATAATAATTAGCCTGTTAAATTGAAATAAAAAAGCCCTAATAAATATATAGTACAAGTCTAAGATGATGTGTTTTCCTGTAGTTTTTGGTCTATTTTAGGTGGTCTGGCCTGTCATTGGAGAAATAAACTCACCTGAGCTGCATGAAAGCTCTTGCGTGTTCAGGTTTTGCTCTCCTCCCTGTGTTTCTCTGATCACACTGTTCCTTTGCACTTTGGACAGCTCACACTATGAACGCACACAGACAACAACGACTTTCACCCTCTGGTCTTTAAACGTGGATTTTTTTTCTCTTATCGTACAGACAAACGCAAACATCAAAGAGGCGTCTTACTTTCTCAACGCTCCATGCAGGTCTGAAAAAAGACAAGAAACGGTGAAGTGTCAGTCAAAATCATCTTAAGGAGCTGTAGTATCTGTTTTTTTCTTCTCTCTCTATCTCTCTCGTAGCAGGACAATGTGCATAAAAGGGGACTCAAATCTAAGGTTGCTCCGCTCAGCGGGAATCTAATATTAGAGCGGCACATTTCTCATACTGAAACTCTAGCACTTGTTTCAAATTGCTGAAAGCACAGCAATGGGCCATTTGCTTAAACCATTACAGGACTGCAAACTGCAGCCAGAGTGCAGAAATGAGACACAGACACGCTCAATTTAGGAGGGGAAAGAGAGAAGCTCAGGTGTGGCTGCCGGTGAAAGTGTCTGGCCCGGACGAATGGGACAGAAGGACACAGCTTTTACCCTGTACTTAAATTGTGAAGTGGCTCGAAAGGTTAAACATTTACTTGTACTCCATGTACAGCACTGCTAACATATTTTTACAGAGATCAAGCTCCGTAGGACTGATCCCTGATCTAGGAGAATATAGATTATAAAAAAATGGAGAAAAATATTTAGGAAAACTTTTAGAGAAGCAACAAATTAATAAAATAAAATGGTGTCGATGTGATATGTGTGGCTGAACTAATGTTGCATGCAATAAAAAAATAAAATAGTGTTGATCTGTGTGACTGATCTATTGTAGAGTGCCATAAAATAAAATAAATAATTATTTAAAAAAGTAAATTAAAAATAAAATTTAATATTGCTGACCTGATATGTGTGGCTGACCTGTAGTATGGAACAAAATAAAAAATAAAATGTAAAATATAAAATATAAAATAAAATAAAAAAATATTGTTGACCTGACCTGTGTGGCTGATCTATTGTAGAGTGCCATAAAATAAAATAAATAATGATTTAAAAAAAGTAAATTAAAAATAAAATGTAATATTGTTGACCTGATATGTGTGGCTGACCTGTAGTATGGAACAAAATAAAATGTAAAATATAAAATAAAATAAAAAAATATTGTTGACCTGACCTGTGTGGCGGATCTATTGTAGAGTGCCATAAAATAAAATAAATAATGATTTTAAAAAAGTAAATTAAAAATAAAATGTAATATTGTTGACCTGATATGTGTGGCTGACCTGTAGTATGGAACAAAATAAAATGTAAAATATAAAATAAAATAAAAAAATATTGTTGACCTGACCTGTGTGGCGGATCTATTGTAGAGTGCCATAAAATAAAATAAAATAAATAATGATTTAAAAAAGTAAATAAAAAATAAAATGTAATATTGTTGACCTGATATGTGTGGCTGACCTATTGTAGAGAGCAATAAAATAAAATGATGAATAAAAAATTAAAAAGTAAATTAAAAATTTAAAAATATTGTCGACTTGATCTGTGTGACTGAATTAATAAAGTGTGCAATGAAAAAATAAAATAAAATAATAATAATAAAAATACATATTGTTGACCTGATCTTTGTGGCTAAACTAATGAACCTTCCACTTTAAAATAAATAATTAAAACACAAACAAACAAATAAAGTTGACCTGATCTGTGTGGCTAATGCAGCATGCAATAAAAAAATTATTGTTAATATACAAATATATATATATATATATATATATAAAACATATAAATAAATAAATAAAATATTGTTGACCTAATCTGTGTGGCAAACCTATTGTAAAGTGCAAAAAAAATTCTGAATAAAAAAAGGTGAATTAAAAATAATATTAAAAATAAAATAAAATAAAATAGTGTTGACCTGATCTGTGTAGCTGAACTGAAGGGTGCAATAAAATAAGTAAAGTTGACCTGATCTGTGTGGCAGAAGTAATGTAGCGTTCATGTGCAGTGTGCACTCACTGTCTGTGCGTTCTGCAGATGTGTCTCAGTTTCTCCAGGTGTTCAGCATCCAGGTCACTGTCTCTGTCTTCTGGACCGTCCTGACACTGGCCAACCAAACTCCATCTCCTCTCTGATCACAGAAAGACCAGGTTAAAAGTAGAGCCTGACCGATATGGGTTTTTTGGGGCCGATACCGATACCGATATTAGGGAGTAAAAAAAGGCCGATATCTATATATCGGCCGATATTCTTTGTGTATATTATAGTACAGTACCAGTCAAAAGTTTGGAAACTTTCCCATTCGTGTGTCCACACATTTGACTGGTACTATATATAGAGTACAGTATATACATAAACACATTTTTTGCAATGATCACTCAAATGTGGTGATCAAACACTTATAATGACGTGACAGAGATACGTAATGGAGGCAGGGCATTTAACAATTTAACAATAAACTTTATTATCCAAAATGAGTCTGACATCAGTGCACTGAACAGTAAAGTTGAAGTTTATTCAACTTTAATTCAATTAAATTCCATTCAACTTTATTCTGTTAAAGTTTATTTCACTTCGAAACATTCATTCACGGATTTGCGCTACGGTCTTCACACACAGACGAAACTTACTACAAAAGTGTGAAATAATATACCTCTGTAAATAAATACAATATAAATTCACGTCTCGCGCACTTTAATGCCCTTTGAATGTAACGTGTACGTTCCCTTGGAACTGGAATCATGGCGGAATTTCATGTGAAGTCCACTTCGCAGGGTCTCCACCAAATTCGGGGGATCCCTTCAGCTAGAGGAGCCCTCTCGAACGCCACCCTCCGCACGTCGGTAGCCCCCGGGATCGCTTGATCGGTCGGCGCCGGACTGCGAATTTAACCACCCGTAACTCCCGAACCCTGGGGGCTATCGACGCGGGGGTGGTCTCATTCGAAAGCAGGCATCTAGACGTACACTCGATTCGTGTTCGAGAGGGTTCCTCGAGCTGAAGGGATCCCCCGAATTTGGTGCGGATTCGCCGCGCCGTTACGGAGATATGGCCGTTCAAAGTTTCAATGGTTTTCCATAGACTTAAGCTTCAAAAGTGTTCATCCAGGTCGCCAGTAGCAAACAATGGAGTGCGCTCTGCTGGACAAACTAAGTAATTACACCATTTCAAGCATTGTATCTGCGTTAGGCTATATGTTCTATAAAAAAAATTTCATATCGGCGGCATATTCGCCGAAACCAACAGGCTCATATCGGCCGATAATATCGGCAAAACGTTAAAAGGTGTTCCATCACGTACCACCTCTGGGTAACAGTTTCCCAGAATCCACTTACCCCACTGCTGCTGTTGGGCGGCGAGGTTAGACAGCAGACGTTCGTGATAGAGTCTCTCTAACTGTATGAACCTGACTGCTCTCTCATCTGCAAAATGCTCTGGTTAAGGAAAATCTACAGGAAACGGGAGACCCCAAAGCACCAATGCACTTTACAACACCGAAACTAAAGAATGCCACAGTGAAATACTATCATATAAGATGATGACTGGCTGCAGTAATGCACTGAATGTAATACAATAAACAGCTCTATATCCATAAACATTGTGAGCATCCCTGATTCTGTTACAATAACAAAGGCAATGGGGTTTAAAATAGGAGCTATAATGGAACAAGCGTCAATACAACACAAAAGGCTGTTCAAACACACCATTATACAGAGCTCTATTTTTTTATATAATTGAGAAAACAATAATATTAAGGATACAGTCCTCCTCACGCACATATGACTCTGCAATCTGTAAAGAAGAGAGTTTAGCCTGGAGTTATTATGCATTACATTACACAATGAAAAGCATCATTAGGTAACACTGTACAATAGCTCTAAATCATAATGTATTGCGTTATATAATACAGGTCATTAATTAAAGTACATTTAAAATGGGATTTATGTATCATATGTGACCCTGTAATGGCTAAAACTAAATTAAAACTGTAATGGCTAAAACTAATAAGTACTGTAATGGATAAAACTAAATTAAAACAAATACAAATAAAAATGAGAAAAGCACTACCAAATTAATAAAACTTAAACTAAAATAAAAATGAAAACTGAAAATATTAAAATTAAATTAAATTAAAAATCTTAACATGTGATATAACAGTATCGAAATAATACTAAAATAACTAATAAAATAAAAAAAATAAATAAATAAAAAGGTAACTGTGACTTTTTAACTTAATTCTGACTTTTAGTTTTTTGCAATTCTGAGTGTATATCTCACAATTTTGATTTTTTTTTCTCTCTGAAGTTTACATCTTTCTCTCTCTTTTTTCTGGCATGGAATAAAAAATGAAGAAGGTAGTTTTTCACAATTCGGACTTTTCTTCTCAGAATTGCGAATTAATATCTTGCAGTTCTTTTCCCGCTTACTTTCAATAAATGGTCCGTGTGAGCTGAGGAAGGAGCTTTGCTGTTCATGTTTGAGTATACACAGTGCACGTAAAAAGTGAAAAGAAAATCCAGTTATCCAAGATTTGCTCCATTTAAAATCTCTCATAAGAACAAAATCCACAGGGGAATAAATGAGAGCAGTTCCAGCAGAGTCGTCTTGTAGCTTCAAATAAATCTCTCCTCAGGATGAAACTAAACCAGCTGAGCATCTGAGCAAAGATGTTCTTGTAAAACATGTTGAATAAGGTCAAGCTCCAATAAACATTTAATAGAGCTTTACCATTTAAGGTGCTGGTTATTCTGCTTCCTATCAGATTCTTCATGTACTGCAATCAGTCAATGTTATCAGCACGGGCCAACAGCAACAACAGACTAACACAAGCTTATTAATGAACAATGTGGAACAGCACAGGAAAATTCATCTCATGTTCTGGCTCATACACTATAGCGAGGCAGACTGAAGTAATAAGAGGTTTGCACCATCTACTGGCAGTAAACAAGCTTACAGATGCCCACCGTCACAGTAAATATAAGTACTTTGTCAAAACTGATTGAAAATTAGGTTTAAAGGACAGAAGTTTAGTCTGTTCAACATGTCAAGTTGCAAGTTTTCATTGCTTTGTTCAAAAGTTGTTGTTTTTTTTTACTACTTTTATTCAGCAACACATTGTTTCTCAGCATATTAGAATGATTTCTGAAGGATCATGTGACACTGAAGACTGGAGTAATGATGCTGAAAATTCAGCAGTTAGATGTTGTTCATCTCTCACATTTACTTAAGAACCTTAAATTTAACACTTCATTTAGTCATTTTGAGCAGAGAGACACACAGAGGAGATTATGTAGAACAGGAGTACGAGACCTGATGGAGGCACTGTGGCAGAAGAGGGTGGTCTCCCTGCTCCCCCAGCTCCTGGAGAGACGCCACCAGGGAGCGAGCGAAGCCCTGGGGTGATCCAGCATCACCGTGAGGCGTCCCTTCAGGGCTCACAAGCCCCTCTGACACTGAAAAGACAAATATGACATCCTCTTTGATAAGTGTTGACACTGAAAATGTGCTAGAGTAACACTAACTGTTTGGTATTTTAGCATAATTATTACCAATAGACTTACATTTATGTGGTTCGGTGTTATTTTAGTATAGTTTATACACTTTTAGTTTTTAATATTTTGAAAATCTTTTTTATATTTTCAGTTTTCATCTTAATTTTAGGTTAATTTTTAGTATTTTTGTTTAATTATTTTTTTTATTTCAGTTTTAGTTTTTATTTCAATTTTATTCTACTTATTTTCCATGTATTTATTTATTTACTTACTATTTAATTGCTTGTTTCAACTGATTTCATTTAGTTGCCAAGGGAACATTTCTAATTTTCGTTTAGCTTATCCATCTAATACTTATATTTTATCATATTTGTGACCCTGGACCACAAAACCAGTCATAAGGGTCAATTTTTTTTAATTGAGATTTATACATCATATGAAGGCTGAATAAATAAGCTTTCCATTGATGTATGGTTTGTTAGGATAGGACAATATTTGGCCGAGATACAACTATTTGAAAATCTGGAATCTGAGGGTGCAAAAAAATCAAAATACTGAGAAAATCGCCTTTAAAGTTGTCCAAATGAAGTTCTTAGCAGTGCATATTATCAAAAATTAAGTTTTAATATAGTTACAGTAGGAAATTTACAAAATATCTTCATGGAACATGATTTTTGGCATAAAAGAAAAATCTATAATTTTGACCCATACAATGTATTTTTGGCTATTACTACAAATATACCCCAGCGACTTAAGACTGGTTTTGTGGTCCAGGGTCACATTTCAGTTTATTTCAATTAACAAAACTGTTTTTAATAGTCTTAGATAACAGTAATAACCCTGATGTGGTTATCCAAGACACATCTAGATGTCTAAATGCTCCAAAAATTGAATTGAGAGGTTACGCCCAGTGTTTGTACATCAACACAGATATATCCCGCTCTAGAGGTTGGCCCTTATTATTCATGCCACTCAAACCTGTCTAAAAGTTGCGCGACAACAATGGGGCGCAGTCACTCGTTCAACAGCAGAAACCGAAACAAAAGTTTAGCACTATTACTCAGGGTATCTGAATCCTCGCAGACAATAGAAACGCTTCTCCACCCTCAGCCTGATCAAGTGAATGACATAAATCTGTCCCGTGTCATTCAGGATGACACCGTTTGGACTGGGCTGTGCCTATTCAATGTCCAAGGAATATTCAATATTAGTCATTTTTATTTTTGTATGCAAGTGCTCCCTGAGTGTACCAAGCTATAGAATGAATCAGATTTTATATTATTAGCATACATCTGATTCATTCTAGCACAGCACTGTTAACTTTGACAGAAAAAAATCCTCTTGATTGGCATATAAAGCCACTAAGCATCATTTTGTTATGTATTTATGGAATATATAGGTGTACTCAAGAATATCTCATTGATTTATTACTAGCCTAATTCTCAGAATATCTTGTAACGAAACGATTCTGAGAATTAGGCTAGTTTTACCACACACACACACAGAGGATTATGGGATATGGGCAATGAAGGCTACATCTATGCTGCGCTTCAGGTTGTTTTTCAAACTGTGGTCTGTAAGTTGTCTGTTACCTGTGGGACTGGGGCTGGGTGTTGGTGAGTCTCGGATGTGTCCATCCAGCTCTGGAGAGTATGCGCCACTGTTACTATCCACCTCTTCCTCCTCCTCGTCTTCCTCGTCCTCTACCTTGGAGCTATCATAATCTTCGTCATCACCGTTGTTATTAGTATTATCTTGTCGGAGGGGCCTCTGTCCACCACGGGGACCCTGTTCGACCTCCTCTGCTTCCTCCACCAGTCGGTTCTGGTTTTCGTCTGGGCTGCGGCTGGAGTCAGAGTCATTTAGGAGGTCGGGGTCGGTTACTCCTCCCCGCCTCACTGGGCCGTCGCTCTGCCACTGTCCGTCGTCCATGAGGTCCTGCTGACAGAGAGCATGAAGATCCACTCGAACCCCTGCAGGCCTCTCAGCCACTCAACGGCGCTCCCGCCCGGCCGCTGGAGAGCAGATCAGAGGGACAGTTTAATGGCCGTGAGCCATCATGGAAAGTATAAGAGAACTGACTCATAGTTTACCCATAATTCCACTTCAGGTTGGCTGAATGCAGTGCATGAATCAAAACACTTGAGATTTGTCTGTTTTGTTTTGCATTTGTTTATAGCTGTATTAATCAGAGGCCAAATGCAAAATCGTTTTTTGCTAATGTTTTTGTTCATCTCTACAGTTTTGGTATAATTTCACACGATACCATTAGAGATAATATTTAAAATAGGAATTTAGAAAATTGGTTTTAATAAACATCATAAATATATATTTTTTACTTTTTTTAATTCTATTTATAAAATGTTCATAATATAATTTTTTCCCCCCAAATATTCATTTTAAAAGAACCACCACTGTACTGTGACCAAGGTTACATTACATTTAAAATGTTTAATGCAATACGAAGTGAAATACTGTAACAGTAGAAATAAATAAATCAAATTTTTATCTAAATAAAAGGAAAAATGATTTTAAATGGTTCATTTACCAATATAACAATACTTATGTAAGGATGAAAGAAACTCAGATACTTTGATCTCCTGAGAAACAGACAATACAAACATACACGGGCATCTTCGAGACACCCCACAGAGTGGAGGTGCAGGAAACGCCTCTCTCACATATGCATCAGTTCCTTCTCATCCCCTTCCACCCATCCTCCCTCCACTTGGTTCACTCAGAATGGTCAATAGTATAATGTTCTACATGAATGCAAATAATATTTACAGTCATGTTTGGTATCATTTGAATAGCCTCAGGGCGAGTGGTACAATGGTCTCAATCTTACAAAAGTAGACTAAAAGATAATACAGATCCTAAAAGTTAAGAGATATTTTGCTTATGGGAGTGCCCTCTACCAGGGTCTTCCATGTAAATTACCTTCTGTTCCCATTGAGGTGTAAACTACCCAGGTCTAGGACCTGGGTTAATGCAAATTCCAATTGTTTGTACATGCCTCAATTTGGGGGATGTTTTATCTTGGTTTTGTATTTAAAGGATTGCAGCAAAAGGGTCGGGGCGATTCTGCAGCCAGAATGAGCCCATAGTATGAAGGGTGTCCACACACTTCATACTATGCATTTTTCTAAACGTCAGGTATGCAATCTTACTCTCAGATTCATCTTTGAGAATTTGATGTTTTGTATTGATTTGATATCTTTGAATTGGCTATGTAGACAATTGGCATAATAAATATTTACCTGACTGATAATAAATTGTTACATTTGATTTTATTCTGACCTACTCTGAAATTATTTTCTTAAGTAGATTAAGTGAAGGCGTATGTTACCGCAAATCTGTGTCCAGGGTTAGTACATACTGAATCTCAGGTTAGATGGAGCATGGGGCACATCAGGTGAGATTATAGATTTCTGACTAACTGCTTGACTTTAGTTAAGTTGTTATGCAGTTGCATTAACTAGGGGGGCTAGACAAAATACTGCTGGAGTACTAGCATGGTTCGGGCATATTTCATAGTACTAGCCATAACCTCTGGTTATTGTCTCAGCTTTATTCAAGTTGTTATGTGGTTAGAATAACTATAGGGGGCTAGGTAAAAACACTGCTGAAGCATACGCATATTTCATAGTGCTAGCCATAACCTCTGATTATTGTCTAAGCTTTATTCAAGTTGTTATATAGTTAGACTAACTATAGGGGCTAGATAAAACACTATGGAAGTATTAGCATATTTCATAGTGCTAGCCATAACCTCTGATTTTGTTTGAGCTTTAACTAAGTTGTTACATAGGTGACTGTAGGGGCATGAGGCGGTCTATTAAATAGTTAGCCATAACCTCTGACTAATGATCAGACTGGAGAGTTTGTGATTGTGTGGTACACGTACACCGGCCGGCGTGATACACCCTGAGCGACATAGATTCCTAATGAACGAGTAAATATAAAGTATAGAGTTAACTAGAATAATCAAATGTCAGAATAATACTAATTAGAGGCAGACAAACAACCAATTTGCTTTCCAACCTAAATTCGAGGTCATATTAAAATGGAGTCAGATTAGAATTTAACTTAAATTGAAAAACTTTGCGTGCTGAAAAGACCGAACACACAAGAAGCCTTCAGCCACCACTGGATACCTTCCTTGGGCTAAGTGCGTGGACCTTACACTTATAAGCAGCAGCAATATTATCTTATTAATTTTAACATATGGAAAATGCAGAGACTTCTGTAAACATTTCTGAGTGATGAAACAAATGAACCACTGAAATGAATCTTTATTCACTGAAAATAGTTTGAATGGATTCAGCCTTTTTCATACAAATATGCATAACATATAAAAACAAAAGGTTAACATTTGGGTTGTGACTAAAAAGAACAGAAACAACAACTAAACAGAAACAGCAAGACAACAGAAAATAGTGTAAAATTGCATACCATGGTCTAAAGAATAAATATTAGATGAATTCATCAACACACATATGTCAGCACCAACCTGCAGTCCTGTGTCCCTTTAGTCTCCCGTAAATAAACTAGGAAATAGTCTGAAGACTATATGCTCTCTCTCTATCACTGACTGTTTGGTTCCTCTGAATAGTGAATTCACACACCATGGAGATTTTCCATAATAGTCCCCATTGGGTTGTTATAGAAGAAAGAGCACCATGCTTATTAACACACCGTCTCATTACAGAGCTTATGCAATAACATACAGCATCTTACAGATCTTAAAGCAGACTGGCTGTTTGTTTTTCACCTGCTCAGGGGGATTCTGGAGCTGCGGAATGAATGAATGAAAGAATGAATGAACACTACGATGCTTGCTTATAGGTCACTGCTAGGCCTGTCGCAATAATCAATATATCGACTTATCGCGCAATATATGTACATGACCTCAATCATTTTTGGTGACGCAATATATCGCACATTATATTTACTTAAAAAATGTCACCATGTTTTGTACATTCCACTTGCGCCTGTGTCTTTTGTAGCTTCTCGTAATTTACTATTTATTCAGGTTTAAGGTATCTAATATTTCGATACTTAATCCATGATCTAAATATTCTTAAAAATTCAAAGTTAGTTTTGATTTGGAAGTGTGTTTGGCCTTCTTGCATTATTATGCTGTTAGATTATGATTATATATTCAGTGGCATAAAATGGTCTTTAAAATGACAATAATATCGCTTATCGCAATTATTTCTGGGGCAATATATCGCACAACAAAAAGTTGTTATCGTGACAGGCCTAGTCACTGCATATGATGATAACGCTTAGGGCAGTTCAGTGTGCATTAAGTGAACAAACTGAGCTGAATCCAGTGTTATTGTAAACTAAAACTATAAAATATAATTTATTTTAATTGAAAGCTGGAAAATACTAGGTGTAAAAAAATTTACCTTTAAAAATCAAAGTAAATATAAATTAAACATAAATAGAAATATGTACAAAAAAATAAAAATAAAACGACTAAATCTAAAGTTAAAATGAAATAAATACTACTGAAAAAATTGGTATAGAATTTCCTTTGAAACTATTTTCACTTGCTAGTACATTTATTCACAACTTCTTTTTTTTTTTTTACACAGTAGGCTATATGTAAAAAATACTAAAACATCACTGGCTAATTCTTAGAGGTAATAATTCAATATTTTAAGATATATGGAATTGGCTGATAAATACATTTAAGTAGATTTCAATTCCGAAATAATTTCAATTTCTGTTTTCTTTCTGCTTTTAACAATCTTTTCCTTTCTACATAGATCAAAGACAGAAAATAAAGTTAATGTTATGAGCTGGTCTCAAACTAATGTAATGTAACAAATGCAATATGAGTCAATAATTTTAGTTCCTTTTTAGGAGTACACTAGCTCAAATATAGATGACTTAAAAGTTAATAGACATGGACTAAAAAACCATAAACAAAGTACCATTGTATTAGCAAGCATACATTTATTATTTATATTTGTTATTTGTTTTTAATTGATTTTTAAATTTTTAGTGTAGTATTTTCACTTCTTTTGCACATTTTATGATTATTTTAAAAACCTTTTTATGTAAAGCACTTTCATTTTCCATTGTGTATAAAATGTACCACAGCCTTAATAATTAAATTAGCCTTGCATATATACAATAGATAGATTCTAGATGGTTCTAGAAGTGCGGACTGACTCACGGCGGACCACAGGCGTTCATTCGCTTTTCTGACAACATAGTGACTCAGTGAGCCGGGGACCATTGGATCTGTGCCTGTGGTGTGACCACCTACACACATCCAGACCACATCAACAAGAAGGGCCAGGTAACCCACTCGCTACTGCTTCACACATGTGGGATTTCTATCAGTTCTTAGTGACTAGAAGTGATAATAAATAGCCATTGTCTGGGCCTCGTGACCGATTTAAGATGTCATTTCAAAAACCAAATGTAAAAAAACACTTTAAAGGGCACAGCCAGAATAACATGAGGTCAGTCACATTATGGCAAGGAGAAATTTGGGTATGCGAGCTGCCATGTTCGTTCATCCGCTTTCTTTTAAGAGGGAACTCATTAATAATCAAAGACAGCTGCACTCTCTCATTAGCTCCTTTAACAACATTAAAGCCTGAGGGGTGAATGAGAGAGAGAGAAGAGAAATAGGTTTATTCATCCTGAAAAACAAGCATGACTGGAGTAGCTAGGCACAAATGTGTCCCACACGCACACAGCGTTCTTCAAAACCATCTGTGAAAGTAACATCAATCCTCTATTCTGACTTAAAACTGAACGTTTATCCAGAAGAAATACTGAAACTCCTTCCTAAATGTTTTAGATTTAAATATACTTAAATGAAATATAGTAGGGGTGCACCGATACCACTTTTTCCAGTACTCGCCCGATACGATACTTTTATTTTTGGTACTTGCCGATTAGGGCTGGGCAAAAAAAAATAGATTTTTCGATTAATCGTTTTTTAAAATGACATCGATTCAATATCGATTCTCAAAAGCCGCGAATCGATCTTTTCCGGGATTTATTTCAGCACATTTAAAACAAGATCTGATTAACGTGAATCTTATCATTAGTCTTCTCCACTAGATGTCACCCTTATTTACCTTGCGCGATGTTACAACAGAATGTACATCATGGCCATTCGCGTGATTCGCAATGCTCAGGTGAAATGCTATAGTAATACTATAATTCTACGGAAGCATTTGATATCACGCATAAGGCACCATGATTTCCGCAATGAATGAATGGCGGATGGCGCAGCGCACTGTTTTGTTTACACATACTAAAGCGCGGATGACGCTCGCGGTGTTTTCATCTTCTGCCGTCTCACTATATGACTATCCAGCTGCTCTGAGAGTCACTTCATTAGCATTTATAAAAAAATAAATTGAGAATCGAATCGAATCAAATCAAGAGCTTGCGAATCGAATCGGGATATCTGAATCGATACCCAGCCCTATTGCCGATACAGAGTACCGATACCGATATTTTTATTGCATTTGTACATTTTTTTAAACAGCATTTACACAACAATCAATACTTAGTCGGACAACCCTTAGCCTTAATGACAGACTGTAGTCTCCTGGGCATGCTGTCATCCAGGTTCATGCAAACCTGAACTTCAATTTTTTTTTCCCAGACTCGGTCTGAATAGACTACAATGCCGGCTGTTCTGACTCAGAGACTGTAAGTACGTTTTTTATATTTAAAGAGTTTTTATATTTTATATTTAAAGCGAGTTTTTTGGGCAGTGTAGAGTAGGGCTTGTTGTTTGTCATTTCTCCGATCACAAATGTAGACTTTATGTTTACGCGGCGCAATAAAACACAACGCGTAAAAAGACAGTATTAAGTCATTATAATCCATAATTATGTCCCCACTGGATGCAACGAATAGCTCGCGCATCTGCGCCGCGGCACACTCAATCCACTCAGCGTGCTTTGCTTATCAGCTCGCGCACATCAGCTACAGGCGTTAATACTGTTACTAATGTTTAACATTATATTCATTGCATACATATACTTCTTAGACATCCTTAATCTCTAATAACTCCATGCTGCTGTCTGTTGTCGATGTTTCTTTGTCTGAATATGGCACTTATCACATGCTGTGTGGTATCGGCGTTTGGTATCAGGGCATTTTAACGAGTACGAGTACAAGAGCTCAGTATCGGGCCCGATACCGATACCAGTATCGGTATCGGTGAATCCCTAAAATATTGTTTAACTCTATGGAATAACTGATTCCAATTGGTTGGCCATGGCAATAGAGTGCAGCAGTCATGCTCCGGAATTAAAAATACCATTCATTTTCTCCATAAGGGAATGGATTTTGAACGATAATTTAAAGACAGACCTATTGTGAGCTAATCGATGGTATTTGCTTTTGTTGAAGCTGTCAGTCTGCATTATTTTCAACTTATTTATTTTTTAACAGCATTTTACTTGGTGAAAACTACATTAACCATGATTCTGCAGAGAAATATCCACCAATCAGAGAACCACAAGTAAATCACGCCACAAGAACACTTTAGCACCCACCCACTCTCTTGAAGCTCTGTGTATGACATACATATTTGTATGCATACTATGCATATTTTGCATTACACATAAATTATACAGTACAGTATATATTTAAATCAATCGTTTTAAGTCTAAATCGTTTTTATTTTGATTATGTCCTTCACAATGTTTCATGGGATTGTAGTTCTGTCACTGTCACTGGGCCGGTACCTTTGAAAAAGGTACACCTTGGTACCTTATTTACCCCTAAAGAGTGCATATTAGTAGGTGTGCTTCGATTGATGGACTGCCGACCACTATCGGCCGATAATCGCTTTGGGAAGTCTGATCGGCGGTCTCTATAAGGATGATCTCAAGCTGACGATGTGCTTGCCGTGAGAGATTTGGCATGACATGCAGCTGCACCGTCTCAATCTCTGTCCGGCACGGGTTAAATAATTATAATGCTGAAGGTGAGGTACAACTCATATTCGTTATTAAAGAACTTACAAAGTAATTTGAAAACTTTCTCGCTTTCCCTCTCATAATGAGCAAATGGCTTCAAATCACCACATCGTGTCTGCACTATAAGTGAGCTGCACGCTGCACAGTTGACACAGGAATTGTCACTTGCACAAACGAGGCAGTGTCGCATCATCACTTACTTTATAATTTGCATTTCTTTTTAAGTCTCGCCAGTGTTTAAACTATTCAGCACTCAAGAGATGTGCGCTCATGCACACTCAAAGCACACACATAAGGCCGCCTCACATACAGCTCACAAAATCAGGCTTGTGCTGTGTGTAAGCTATTGTGCGACAATTGCCCCATTGTAAAAACAAAAATGCACTGCATGATCAAACATTTAGATGAGATAATTATATATATTTTTTTTAAATGTCTAAAAAAATGCCCCCCTCCACCCCTCATATTAAAAAAATCTCCCCCACAAGAGTCACCTAAGAGGGGAATTCCCCCCATTTTCAAAAATGAAATTCAGGCCATGAATGAATGAAATCGTGATCGGAGCATCACTATAAATAATTCTACATGATAAAAAGAAGGCTTCAAAAAGATCAGTATCTGTGATCGTATTGGCAGATACTGCTTCCTGTGATTGACGATCGGTGATCGTCTCCAAAAATCCTGATCGGAGCACCCTTACATATTAGTTCCTTAAAAGTAGTACATATTATTACCTAGAGTGTACATATTCTTACCTAAATGGTACATTTTAGTACCTTCTGAAAAGTCATGTTACCATCAGGGCTATTTACGTGACAAACACAAGGTCAGCATCATAATCCATAAAATGTTAAAATATTTATTACATAAAACAGGAAACTTTTTTTCCTGAGAATTTTTAAAAAAAAGACTACTGTCAAAAAAATTATTATTATTATTATTTTTTTTTTAAAATAAGACTACTGTCATTATTATAAAGCACATTCCAGAAATGGTGTACAGGATAATGTTGCATCACATTGAAATGGTTTATTTTATGATAATGACCAAGTGACTCTATATATTACTGCTTATTATGTAATAATAATTAATGATAATACAAGAAAAGCACAGGCTACCAAAACTCAAAATGTGACCTTTGGGAGGGATTGTGACCTCTATGGTGAGTCAATACATTGAAATGGCATTCCTTTCCTAGCCTAATCATGATCTATTTCCCTGTATACTAGCACAAAAGAAAGTTATTTAACACTTACAAACAAAACTACTTTCACATAACATGCATATCTCACGCTCAACGAAGCAAAACAAAGCAGACAAAACTCATCATTCTGTTTTGACACATGACCACTTGAAATAATTCTTCAACTTAAGTCCCCATTCACTTTTAAATGTTATTTTTTAACATAGCATTTATGCTTAAACTAAGAGAGTTAAACACAGATCCTTCTGCAGCTGAATAAACAGATGTTGATATTATGTAATACAGTGTGTCCGTCATTGTACTGTATATAAGCTATATACACACACGATTCTACGGGCATCAAAATTCAAAACATCAGTCGCATTCATACAGAAAAGCAGGGTTAAAGCTCTATGAGAGCCGCTTTCATCATTTCTTACATCACATTTGTCTAAACTGCTATCAGAAGTGTTATTTACCACATCAGGTGCGGGTAGTGCAGATAGAGCTGTTATTAATTCAAGCGCAAACATGCATAGGCATCATAAGTGCATCAAGCCATTATTTCAACAAACTGCACGTTTCATTTTGCTTTTTAAACGCGGATATTATCTTTCATGAATATTATATTCAAAATAAGAGGCTGCACTTACAAATCGATCGATAGGGCAGGTGGTTTGAATTCGGATGAACAGGCAACCGCGCTCTTGACTGTCGGCTGATGCGTTTGTGTTTCTGCTGCACGTCTGCGCAGCTCTTCCTGTCACTCATCCGGGTACCTCACCTGCCTGCGCAGCTCCTCCTCCCGCCACTATCCGGGTACTTCTGGTGAAGGCCTTTATCTCATGAATATTACGTGAGTCATGGAGCTGTTGCTTAGGAACCCAGAGCCATAGGCTATTTCATATTCAAGAACCAAACCTTCGCCATAGTAGGATTTTGCGCGGCTCCGCCCGCCACTCTTCCGTGTACGTCAGCGGGAACATATCGGATCAAAGATATGTATACATTTATATATATACTATACAAATCTATGAGCGGGAAGGCCTTTAATTAGGTCATGCAGATGTTGCTTGGTAACCGTTCCCACTCGTAACGTAATTAATATTCATGAACCAATAGTAGGATTTGTAAGTTTGTAGGGGGATCATTGATTATATAGTACTTTATGCCACCTTGTGGATGAGATTATTACAGTCAATTGTGTGTGTACAGGTGCATCTCAATAAATTAGAATGTTGTGGAAAAGTTCATTTTAGATTGATTTCTCCTCTGTGTGGAGACCTTTTTATACAGTCTATGGTGGAGACGTGCTGATATCGCGTTTGGTCTCGTTCTGTATCGCGTATCTTGTCAGTGTTATTTTTCATCTGTAAATGTTAGAAAGTCATGCAAACATGTCCATTTCGCTGTCAGGAGTGGGCGAGGCATGCGAGAGCAACGACTGAGCGCAATCGAATAGGAGCGCAATAATTCTGAGTAAAATATACATTTTGTTAAATAATTTGTCTTTGGACATTAAATGTGTCTTTTGTAGAATTTTACACCTACATATAAAGTGTATTTTTATGATGGCAGTAACTGTAAAGGGACTACAGTACTAATTACTAAGCTCAAATGAGTTAATGTGTGTTTCTTATAGCAGTTAAAATGTAGTCATTTTCTTTATTATTTATTTTCATTTTTAATTCACTGATTTTAACTTTCAATTTAGTTATTTTAATGCTTTAAAGAGCAATTTTAGATTGTAATGTTCTAATGTTCTGCTATCTGTTCTGCAAACTATAAAAGGTACAGCTGTAATAAAACCAGAGAGAAAGGCTGCATGGCCAGAAACTGTAAAAAAAAAAAAAAAGTCAAATAATAGTATGAGACAGTGGTAATATCATCGTGTTCCTGTTGGTCAGTAGAGGAGCTTAGCCTGACAGTTAGCCTGCTTTAGACCAGGTCAGTTTCCCAGCATAAGTTGCCACAGTGACTA
>NW_015627248.1:1298530-1300970 GCF_001515625.1 Sinocyclocheilus rhinocerous
TGAAACAGGCCTCGAGGCATTAAAAGTGATCATATTTTCTCCATTGCATCCTATTGCATCGAATCGCATTGTGTTGAATCGAATAGAATCGAAATCGGATCGCACTGCATCATAACGGGTGAATCGTATCGCATCGGTAGCTGCTTCATATGTATCGTATCGTTGGCTATGCATCGAGATGTCGTATCGTATCGGCCTGAGTCATGAGATGCACATCCCTAGTGTATACATAATATACATTTCATAATATAAAAATAAATGAACTCATAAATATAAAAATAGCGAGTAAAAAAAGTAAAAAAAATAAAGGGGGGGGGTTTGGTTCTTCATAATATTCTGATAGATAATACTAGGTGGGTGACTATTTTCATTATTTCAAAAACAAGCAATTCATTTCTTACATTTATTCTGTCATTTATTTGTTGTTTAATAAAAATTAATATATTTAAATACATATTTAAAGCAAACAAACAAAACATACTTTCGAACATTTACATCATTAATGGATTTGGTAATGTAATCATTAGAATTACAAATTGTGTTTTATTTCTGTTATGTTCAAATGTAACATTTCCTACTTACTATCCAAGAGATCAAGCAGGTATTTGGTGTACTTGTAGTACACACTTAATGGTTATTGGCTTCATAGCTTCAGCATGACAACAATACCTCTCTGAAAATCTAACAATATCTTTTTTTGATACCAAAAAAACGTCTCCAAACTTGTCCAAAGGTATCTAACAAGCAGTCAATGACAACCAAAACGGCCACATTTTATTACTAAATATAATTTTATCAAAATGTAAAGTCCTTCATAGACAATCTGTCTAAATATCAGCCATCATTAAGGATTTGGGTTTCTTTAAGCAAAACAGTGTTTTTTCTCCAAATAAAACAATGTCTTTTGTTTTTCATCAATGATTAGCTCTTTAGGCAATACATTCAAGGCGGTGTTATGCGTGACCAGTGTTCGTGGTTTCCAGCGTCTCCTCATAAAGCCAGCTCTGAGTGAAGTTTCCAGACTGCTCCATTAGCTCAAACAGATGCTTGAACTCATCAGGGTAAACGTCGCCTGTCATTGTGTCGTCAAGGAAGCTGAGCTTTGTGATGAGCTCTGATCCACTGCCAGGACTCCATGAGCTTTGGAAAACCGAATACAAAAGGAAAGTATGAATACAGCCCCTCTTATATTAGTTTAGAACTGTTTGTTCACTCAGAAATTCTAGTTTGTATCAAAATACAGGTCAGAGTTCATAAACTTACTTAATTTGTTCTATCAATCTGCTTCTCCTTTTGGCAAGGCATTGTTTCACCATCAAAACTAGAGTGCTGCCGTTTAAGGGAGTCAGGTGAGAGTTAAACAAGTCCTCACGTGGAGTTATTCGCACCAAGCAAAGGTTATCACTTTGGGATGACTGTGGGGGTAAAAAAAAACAAAAAAAGTGTAAATGAAAAACTTGGAAATACTACGTTTTTGTAGTACTTTTATTTAGCAACAACACATCAAATTGATAAATCATGACAGTAAAAACATTTATAATGTTACAAAAAATTATTTCAAATAAATGTTATTTTGAACTTTCTATTCATCAAAAAACTTTTTTTTTTTTTGAAAAATAGAAAATTCAAAATAACAGTTATTTGAAAAAAATTTTGTCAGTAAGATTTATTATTATTAATTATTAAAGGGGTAGTTCACACAAAAATGAAAATTCTGTCACTAATTACTCGCCCTCATGTCGTTTCAAACCCGTAAAACCTTCGTTCATCTTCGGAACACAAATTAAGATATTTTTGACGAAATATGAGAACTTTCTGACCCTGCATAGACAGCAAGGGAACTACCACGTTCAAGGCCCAGAAAGGTAGTAAGGATATCGTTAAAATAGTCCATGTGACATCAGTGGTTCAACTGTAATTTTATGAAGCTACGAGAATACTGTTTGTGCGCAAAGAAAACAAAAATAACGACTTTATTCAACAATTGCTTCTCTTCCGTGCCAGTCTTCGACGCACATTCAGGAGAGTACCACTACACATGCATCTTCCTCTGCTTGCAAACAAGCCGCAGCGCATCCGGGTTCTACATCAGAACGCCAGCGTCAGCAGCACCACGCGCATGTCGTGACACGGAAAAGAAGATATTTTTTAATAAAGTCGTTATTAAAAAAAGGTTGTGGGTTCGAGTCTCGTACTGACAGGGATTGTAGGTGGGGTGAGTGAATGTACAGCGCTCTCTCCCACCTTCAATACCACAACTGAGGTGCCCTTGAGCAAGGCACCGAACCCCCAACTGCTCCCCGGGCGCCGCAGCATAAAAATGGCTGCCCACTGCTCTGGGTGTGTGCTCACTGCTGTCTGTGTGCACTTTGGATGGGATAAATGCAGAGCACTAATTCAGAGTATGGGTCACCATACTTGGCCACATGTCACGTCACGT
>NW_015627248.1:1301167-1302506 GCF_001515625.1 Sinocyclocheilus rhinocerous
AAGTAGTGACAGGACAGACATTTATAATATTTGTTTATCATTTGTTAGCAAAATATTTCTATTTCAAGTATCTATTTCTATTTATCAAAGAATCCTGAAAAATATGGAAAAAATGTTTCCCACAAAAGCACAACTGTTTTCAACATTGATAATAATCAGAAATGATTCTTGAGCAGCAAATCAGCATATTAGAATGATTTCTGAAGGATCATGTGACACTAAAGACTGGAGTAATGATGCTGAAAATTCAGCTTTGCATTACAGGAATCAGTTACCTTTTAAAATGTATTAAAATGTAAAACAGTTATTTTAAATTGTTATAATATTTCACAATATTACCGTTTTCTGTTTTTAATGTATTTTCAATCAAATAAATGCAGCCTTGTTGAGTATTCTTACATTTGAACGGTGGTTGGCGTGTGTGTGTGTGTGTATACCTACATGCCTTTTATTACAACAAAACTCCCTAAGCAAATAAGCATTTTAAACAATGCTTTTAAAAGTACACAAAACAGACTAAAGTTTCGCAGCTCATTTTTAGATAGCAAACATAACCTGCAATTAAGTAAGCAAGTGATAAATATGAGTTTATTCAGTGGGAAAATGAGCTGCCTGGCTCAATCAGATTCAGAATGATTTTTAATGATTTCAAATTTTTCATTAAGAAGAACTGTGGTCAAATTCATTAGACAGAAGGATGTGATGACACAGTGCTTCTCCTGAATCACTAATACAATATGAAAAGATGCTGAATCCTAGAGTGATAGTACTTGTGTGCCAATACTTACAGTGTTCTTTGAGGAGGGCCTTCCAGTCTTCTTGGTTACAGTTAGAAAGGATGACAATGGCACCTGGTAATGAGGGCAAAGCAGAAATTCACAAATATAGTACATGCACAAACACACTAATCATTAATTGATAAATTATTCCTGGAAATAGGTAATAATGATCCATAAATAATAATAAAAGTCTTACCTCATGCAGTAACTCAATATCACAGGCCATCTGCCAGAGAACACTGAAAGCTTGGTAGTTCTTGTAATCTCTTGGACGGGTCACTAGTTTCTAAAAGAGAAAAGAAGCATAATTTATACTTCATACTTCCAGCTTGAAAGCTCCAACTGCTGCTACTTGTATACAGGGTTTCTGCAGACTTGAACAAGTTAAATTTAAGACTTTTTAAGACCTTTTTAATACCGCCTTATATGAAATTTAAGACCTAAACTAATATTTTCATCAGTGTTCTATCAGCTTTTACATACTTGAATCTGCATATTTACCTTTACAAAGGCCTATTTTTAACCTTTTTAGATGTATGCATCATCTTACATGTCAAATT
>NW_015627248.1:1302644-1305735 GCF_001515625.1 Sinocyclocheilus rhinocerous
ATTTAAGACATTTTAAGACTTTTTAAGGCCTTATATTAGGAAAACGATATTTAAGACATTTTAAGACTTTTTAAGGACCCGCGGACACCCTGTGTATAGTTAAAACTTTCTCGCACATGGAGTCATGTGAACTCACCGCGTATTCTTTCTGGCTGATGAACATGATCAACTCCACACGACCGTAGTGGAAAATGGAGTGGCGCTCAAACAGGTTGTAAATCAGCTTCCACAGTATGTTTTTCTCATTTCTTTGTGAGAAGATCCCCACAATCTTCACTGGAACATCTGATCCAGAAATGGAAAGAAAGGGAAAAAAATACATATTTATTTACTTCTTACAGGGACAGTTTACTTATCCTTATGTTATTTATGCTATCCCATGTCCTTCTTTCTTCCCTTCCACATTAATCTGAATGTTTAGGGCACTAACCTGCTGACCAAGGAACCTCAGAGATGGCACGGTCAGAGAAGAGTTTGTCCGAGTACATGACGGGTGGTTTCATGCTGCCGTGACCGATGGGATCCAGTTTGAAGAAGTCACAATGAACCACATCCAGCTGCCCATCCAGTTTGCGCTCCAGGTCCTTTAAGATCAAAGGTTATTTTGGGGTTGTGCTGTTTTTTAATTAATATATCTATCATGGTTACATTGACATTGATGTCCTTAATAATCAAGTAAAGGTAAAGAGTCGGGAGAAAATCGAATGTGTGTCAGTACATTGGACCAGTGCATTAGGTTTTAAAGGAATAGTTCACCCCAAAATAAAAATCTGCTGAAAATGTACTCACCCTTAGACCATACAAGATGTAGGTGAGTTTGTTTCTTCATGGGAACAGATTTGGAGAAATTTAGCATTCCATCACTTGCTCACCAGTGGATCCTCTGCAGTGAATGGGTGCCGTCAGAATGAGAGTCCAAACAGCTGATAAAAACATCACAATAATCCACAAGTAATCTCAAGTCCACTGTGACGAGTGGGGCGGGGCCGAGAGCCGTGGGAACGGAGCGAGGCCGGTGGAGTAATTGATAATGAGCAACACCTGCACCACTCACCGGTCTCGAGTCTCACGGAGGAGCTCCGGAAGGATAAAAGGGAGGAGTGACGACAGTGTCGGACGAGAGAGGACCAGGCCTGGAGTTTATTTTGTGTTTTGTGTGCAGCAGTCGTCCGCGAGGGGCTGCCGCTTTACTTTCGTTTTGTGTTTGTTTATTTTATTAAAATCTTTAAATGTTCGCCGGTTCCCGCCTCCTTCTTCCCGTGACTATGAACGTTGTTACATCCACCAATTAATGTCTTTGCGAAATCAAATGCTGCGTGTTTGTAAGAAAAAGATCCATCATTAAGACTGAAGCCAGTATTAACTTTAAACCATCGCTTCTGGTCAAAATACCAGTTCATAATCCATAATAATGCTACCCTGTTGTCCTCTCTCATCAAAATCCACTGACATATTTGTTTATAACTGTTGTGGCTTGTAAACAGCACTTAATCTGTGCATATTTCTCTCCTGATTCAGTATATTATGGACAGTCGACTCTAATTTTAGCCAGAAGCAACAGTTTGAAGTTAAGTTCTTAATGACAGATTTGTTTCTTACAAATATTCAGCTTTTCACGTCATAAGACATTAACTGATGGACTGGAGTGGTGTGGATTATTGTGATGTTTTTAGCAGCTGTTTGGACTCTCATTCTGACGGCACCCATTCACTGCAGAGGATCCACTGGTGAGCAAGTGGTTTAATGCTAAATTTGTCTAAATGTGTTCCGATGAAGAAACAACCTCATCTACATCTTGGATGGCCTAAGGGTACGTACTGAATAACTGTTGTAGCTTTAAAAAAATCTGTATGTATTTAATTCATTCAGTAGGGAAATAGAGAATATAATAGAGAAAAATACGTTTCACTGTACTACTCGTTAACTTATAAAACAGTCTTAACAGTTTTTAGATTGTGGATTTTCTCCTGCCTGGAGAAAAAAAATTTATATATATATATATATATATAATACACAATATAACCATATACTATATATGTATGCATAATCAACCAGCACAAGGAAATTTTACATGTTTTCTGTATTAAGCAAAAGACTACTAGCAGCCATTTCACGTGGCTATTCTGATCAGACATTTCCTTCGCTTAATTCATATACCCTTTATTGAAAATAACTTTAAATACACATTTGGACCATGGCTTAAATACTCTGACCATTACATGCCTATTCATTCAGCTTATACACCATTCATTACCCATGCTGCGGCAGCAAACGCCCTCGTTAACTATCAGTCTCTCCTGATAAAATAAATATTTATTAGGAAAATAAAAGCTGAGAGTTAGCAGAATGAGATGAGATCGTTTTGGACATCTACCTTCAGCTCAGGAAGGAAGTTTGTGTCACTTTCCAGGGCAACTACTCTTTGAGCCCCACGGTTCAGCAAAGCACGTGTCAACACCCCAGGACCTGCGTACAGAGTCAAAACCCACATTAATATCTTAACAAATACTGACAGCATTTAATTAGTAGTTGGGGAACACACACCTGGGTTACACTCAAATATAACTGCTTTCCCATCATCAATGTCTCCAGCGAGGTGGTCGGTCACGATTTTTGCAAGGGAAGGGTCTACGATGAACCGTCTCAGGTTTTTACAGGCCAGTGCTTTCTTAGTGTTCTCATCCACATCACCCAAATCTAAAGGGTCATACCGGCAGAGGGGTCGAAACTGACCCTGCAGGGGCAAGGCGATAGCAGAGAGGTTCCTCTGAACGCCTCCTGAGGATGGAGAAATTCGCTCTGGTTTGCCTACCTGAGCCGGAGTATTCCTTGACCCGGAGGGGAATGGGTCTAGAGAGTAAGTTCCCGGAGAGGTGGACAAAGTCCTGTGTTTAGTTAAAGGCAGAACACAGGGTGATGCAGATCTTGATGTTCCACATAGAGTTCTTAAAGTGAGGACAAAGAACCTACATCCTCCACACGCTGCCATGACGACCAACAAGCTTGAAGTCTGAAATCATATAATATGCATTAAATGATCAAATCCAAACCTAGTATTATGTAAAAAAAAATTAAAATAATTATATATATA
>NW_015627248.1:1305747-1314673 GCF_001515625.1 Sinocyclocheilus rhinocerous
ATATATAGTATATGGTTATATTGTGTATTATATATATATATATATATATAATACACAATATAACCATATACTATATATGTATGCATAATCAACCAGCACAAGGAAATTTTACATGTTTTCTGTATTAAGCAAAAGACTACTAGCAGCCATTTCACGTGGCTATTCTGATCAGACATTTCCTTCGCTTAATTCATATACCCTTTATTGAAAATAACTTTAAATACACATTTGGACCATGGCTTAAATACTCTGACCATTACATTACGTACATGCCTATTCATTCAGCTTATACACCATTCATTACCCATGCTGCGGCAGCAAACGCCCTCGTTAACTATCAGTCTCTCCTGATAAAATAAACACATGCAGATCGTTGGCAACACACTTTTAGATAATTTTAACCCAAACTAACCTCAAATGATGCGGTTCTTGCCCACAGGATCTACATTAATGCAAGCTGAGCAGCACACGCGTCTGTGACATTGAACCCCGCATGTTGTTGACCCGATTGTTTCGCAATGCTATTGGTGAGGCGCACAACGTACGTCATGTTGCCGCGACGTGCCAACATATTATGCTGATCAAGAGTGCGTCAGTTTTGCGCATTCTGGGATGTGTTAATATAATTCTATTATGTATTATTCTGTTATTAATATGTGCAGTAAACATCCCAATATAAGCTGTTTATACATATATAAATGATTATGGAAAGATCTGTTTTGTTGTGAAATGTATTGTTTTGAGCGTCATGTTTTTTTTAATAACCTGCGCAAGGGCCGTGTCCAGTTGACAGTCATGAATACAAACGGCATCCATAATGTGCATGTAGTGTATGTCGGCGCATGGACGCTCAATTCGAGTGATGATAGTGTTATGATATGATGATGACTATGAATATAGAGAGGTTTGTCAGTAAGGGTAAAGGAAATGGTTTGCGTGCTCTGCGCGAAATCAAAGCCGGTGAGGCGATTCATTCATGCGAGCCGTATTCATTCTGCATCGCCAAGGATTTCTTGAAAACTGCCTGCCATAGTTGTCTCAAGAGGTAAGAAACCATATTTCATTTCCAAAATATTTTTTATTTAGAGAAAACAACTTATTCAGAGGGTTATTTCCAGCCACGTGTTTATTGCTCAGGTTAGTGAATGTCAAAATGTGTTTGGGGGTCAGAGATGTGGTGCATCTACGTTATAATGCGAAATATTGATTTCAGAAAAGTATCATGGTACTATTATGTGTATTTTTGGACATATAGGCTACAATGTTTATTTTGGACAATATATCTATGTATTTGAACAAATGGTACTGGTAGTGACATGGTACCATGTATGTAACATAGTACATGCTCAGTACCATAGTATATTTCAAAGTACCATGGTATTTGTATCAGTACTGCTTTGTAAGGGTAAATAGCAAAAACCAGTCTGCATGCTTCTCTTCTCTTCTGCCGTTTTACCTATGTTTTTGTGATATGAAATGAGTTTGTATGATGACAACAACAGATTCAAAGCAACCATAAACTGATGCAGGACGAAGTAATGCATGACACTTCTGAGTGTGTTCTCTAGGGGGCGCTGTTGCTCTTTCTCTGATGTTGCTGCACCTTGAATTATTTTGTTTGGATGTTGTTTTTGTTGGTCAGCTAATGAGGCGTGTCAGACATTACTGTGCAGTTTATATAGGCTACCTAAAATAAAATAATCTATAGTATAAAGCCTTCACACTTCCTTTTGGATAAGAAAAATACCCCTAAAGTGCACTAACTTTACTTTTGGTGAAGGCAGTTTTAGCACATTTCGACCCTCTATTCTAATTGGCAGGATTAATTAATTTTTCACTGCACATCAAATGGATAAATATGTTGTTTTTTTCTTCATTTTTTAAAATGTCATTTTAATCAGTTAAGTGTTTTTTTTTTTTAAACACTACTCGTACTACTCATCTGCAGTGTGTATTATATATATATAGAAAACATACAGTAGATGATCCGCTTGTTTTGACCTTCCATTTCAGTTTGATGATGCAGAATTCATATTATCAGTGATAATATATACTTTTTATATGATAAATATTGTAACAATTAAAACTGTTATGTTTTTATAGTTTCGGCTCATTTTTTTTAGACTATTGTGAATTTTAGTTAAGATGGCTTTACATAAGATTTGATAAAAAATTATCTATAAAAACATGTATACTGTATATGTTCTTAACTCATGATAGTCTAAATATATGTATATAAAATTCTTAAAAGAATGACATTTTCTTTTTATGATAGTTTTAACTCATGGTAGTCTAAATATAGATAATTATTAAAAAAAAATACAAAATATGCATTGCATTCGGCAAAAGCATACACATGCATATACTGTATATATACTTAAGTCATGGTAGTTTAAATATATGTATGGAAAAACTAAAAAAGAAATACAAAATATGCAATTTTGTAATCTTAGTTTTAGCTCATGGTAGTCTAAATATATATATAGCATACTACTGTTTGGAATTTTTGTTATTGTGTAGTATGGACTGTGATTTGTTTTAGTTTTTTTAGTTTAAGGGGGCATAGATGAGTGCACTACATCTGTATTGTGTAACATGGCCTAGAGAATGGATATACAGTACGTTCAGTGAAGTTCACAGAAACCAATTACCTCTCAGTCAGAACTAATTTACATGTTTACTCAAGTTGCACCAACACTGACAGATCAGTTAAGCATTAATCTGATCCAAATTTTTATTCAAATACAGGCCAAATTCAAATATAAGCCTCACTTTTCTATGTTGCGCATCAGAAAAGCAAAGTTTGTTGTTGAGAGCATCTGTTGAGAGAGTTTTCATCACCTTTCAAAATATCACTGTCAAAAGTCATTTTTGTTAAAGGTTTCTTCTCGTGATCCAGCAGTCTGGCTTGTTTGTTGTCATCATTGCTATTCATTTCAGACATGTACTGTATTTTCATTTTCAGAGGTGTAATTTTTCCTCTCGCCGAGCAGAAAGCGTGTGTAGGATGATGCTGTAATGAGATTGACGTTTCTAGCAGATGTGCTGTGATTTAATTCACACCAGCTTTTCATGCCCTCTCTGTAGCTTGATCGTTTCTGACACTTGATTAGAGTCTACAAAACTCTCAGTGCCCACAAATGCTCATGGATGGTGTGTCAGACAGTGCATAAAAATTGAGATTGTTAATGTATTCCAGTGAACTGAGTGAAATTTGGCATCTATGGTTCCATGATGAACCTTTAAAATCCATGGAACCACACCATTACACAAAAGGTTCTTCATAGTGGGAAAAGGTTCTTTAGATTATTAAAGGTGTCATATGATGCTGCTAAAAAGAACATTATTTGGTGTAATGAAATGTGTTTATGCGGTTTAAGGTTAAAAAAACACATTATTTTCCACATACTGTACTTTATTGTTTCTCCTCTATGCCCCGCCTTTCTGAAACGCCTATACTAACGCACTCTTTAAATAACAAAAAAAACTACTGCGCCATTGACTTTAGACCAGGTTTTTGTTGGTCAATGGCGCAGTCTATTTCAGTTGCCTCAAAATAGCAACGCGCCAGCAATCCGCCTGAACACACCTCGTTTTCAGACCAGCACGCCCATGAGCGCACAAATGGGCGCAAATGCATTACCTATTTAAACAACGTGGCGCAGGACGTGAAAATGACAACTGGGTCGGGCTGAAACTAGCAAAAAACACCGCATTGCGCCGGGTGTATGATAGGGCCCACTGTTTCTCAAGCGCTTTCCGCGAGCGCGATGTGTTTCATTCATTCGTTCATAACCACTCATACCCCCACTCCCCTGCATTCGCTTACTGGATCATTGGACTGAAAACATTCCCTGAGTTTAGCAGCTTAAAATTATCTTTGCGTTAACTGCGTTAAATTGTTTTAATGAGTTAAGGATTGTAAAATTAATCGCATGCGTTAACGTTGACAGCCCTATTAAAAACGTCTTAATTATGGATTTGTTTCTTACAAACACACATCTTTTCACTTCACAAGATGTTAACTGATGGACTGGAGTGGTGTGGATTACTTGTGGATTATTGTGATGTTTTTATCAGCTGTTTGGACTCTCATTCTGACGGCACCCATTCACTGCAGAGGATCCATTGGTGAGCAAGTGATGGAATGCTAAATTTCTCCAAATCGGATGAAGAAACAAGCTTATCTACGTCTTAGATTGCCTGAGGGTAAATTTTCAGCAAATTTTCATTTTTGGCTGAACTATTCCTGAACTTTTTTTTTTATCTTGCAATGGACCATGACAATATTTGTGTTTTCCTACTATAAGACTGTTTTTTGGAATTGATGTAGATTTTTCTTGTTGCACACATATATAAGCACATTATAGATATTTCAAGTTCACAGATGTGTCAAGCATACAAATCACAGTCTAAAAGATGCCTGTCTGTGGTAGTTTGAGGCATCATCAGTTGTCATTTCGTTTGTTTCACACTGTGCGCTTTTACTCCAAAGTGTGTCACAGAACATCAAACATTTCTCACAGGTAATTTAAGTAGGCCTACTTTATTTATTAATTTATTTTATAATGAGGTTATGATAATTCTCCCGTGCACTTGTTTTTAGAGTCATGTTGAGTAAACACACACACCCTTTTTCTGGTTCTCTTCCTCCTCCTGCTCTCTTTTATTCATCTGTTCCCTGTCGAGGTATTAATTGCCATCTGGTTTTTGCCGTTTGGCTGGTCGAGGCGGCCGTTCATCATATTTCAGGTATGTCATTTTCCTGACTCCCGCTCAATGCTTTTCTGAGCGTGACCTTGTGGAGTGGATCTTTCCACTTGAGAGGGAGGGAAAACAGCAGACAAACAGGCTCAGAAGACAGTCATTTCTGGCCGGGGATTAGTGCTTCAGTCCTGCTGATAACCTGGCTCATCTATAGAGAGCCGTCTGCACGGACTCACCCAGGAGAACACTGGATGAAAAGAAACGCCATGGAAACAGAACGTTAATAATCCGCTCAGAAGAGCTCTGTATTGTAATGGTCCCTGACTGCTGCTCTGAATAAACCCAAAGATGCTTGTGCTGTCGCAGAGCTCAAAGAACTGATTTTACAATATGTTCAGAAATGAGCACTTTAACTCTTTACAGATGATGGTATCAGATGGTAATACTACGGTATTCAAAACTATACCATGAAACTGTTATTAACGATTTTTTTAACAATAAAAGAAAAATGCGATATTCAAAATAATATTATGTAAAAATAAATTATTTCTTAATTTTGCAATATTTAACATTTATGAATTTAAATAATCTGTCTGTCATCATATAATTATAATAAACATATTCATATATTGTTATTTATATATATTTCTATATATTTTTCCAAAATATATCATATTAAATGTTCAAAAGTTCTGTAAATTAAACAGTGTATTACATATATACATGTATAGTACATATTTTTTAAATGTAATATTCAAAATTAGTATAACGATTCTAAAATAATGTAACTTGAATGATGTATTTTTTAAATTTGACATTTTTTACATTTATGTATGTACATAATTTTGAATAACTATATTCATATAATTGTAATAAGTTTGTTAATATATTGTTATATATTTCAATGTTTGTATTTAAAAAATGCTATATTCAAAATATTAAATAGTACTATTAAATATATATAAAAAAAAAAAATTATATGATATTTTACATATATTTCTATGTATTTCTTAAAATAGGCAATATTCAAAATTACTATTAAACATAAAAATATGAAAAATGTATAATTTTAGTATATGGATATTTACGCATTTACATATTTTTGAATTACTGCTGAGATCCCTCAGATGCATGACATTGATGTTGTGTTGTAACATCGTTCGTTCCTAATCGTGATAGATTAAACTGCTCTTGTTATGCTATTCTGCTGAAAGCAGTGCAACAGATGCTGTAGACTTGCTCTCATGGGCTTAATTTAGGAATAATGAGATCCATGACACAGCATACGGAGAGTTTTTTAAAACGAGTCTGCATTTAGATGAATATTAATAACTATGCACTGTAAAGTTTAATGTGGTGTACCTGCTATAGAAGATTAATTTCTCAGGAATAGTTCAGCGACCATAAGATGCATTGCTTTAGTAAAGACTTGTGCATAATCCCATGTTTGTAACGGGCTTCCAGTGCAAAACAATTAAAGCATATTTGTAACTGTCACTCTTGCAGCATGTGTCAGATCCTTCAACAGCATGTCGAGACAATTACACCCTGGTGATGAAATGCAGTATCTTCTGACCTTGGTTAAAGCCAAAGTAAACAGTGTGTAATGCATGACTGCTTCACTATTGAACTACTCATTTTCAATTACAGTAGCCGGGAGTCATGCTGGAATCTCAGCTGCAGTTCCGTTCAGCTGTGAAACCATGTGTTTTGTTGATGCTCACATTAATTTTAAAGCATTTCAAAGCACCAGAGGGCTGCAAAATGCATTTCAAAACGAGTTATACATTTCAGAGTGTTGTAACAATTTTAACAGCTTTATGAAGTCTTTTTTTCATTTAAATCATGTAATAATAATAATAATAATAATGATCATGATTCATAACTTTTTGCCGTTTGGCTGGTCGGGGCGGCCGTTCATCATATTTCAGGTATGTCATTTTCCTGACTCCCACTCAATGCTTTTCTGAGCGTGACCTTGTGGAGTGGATCTTTCCACTTGAGAGGGAGGGAAAACAGCAGACAAACAGGCTCAGAAGACAGTCATTTCTGGCCGGGGATTAGTGCTTCAGTCCTGCTGATAACCTGGCTCATCTATAGAGAGCCGTCTGCACGGACTCACCCAGGAGAACACTGGATGAAAAGAAACGCCATGGAAACAGAACGTTAATAATCCGCTCAGAAGAGCTCTGTATTGTAATGGTCCCTGACTGCTGCTCTGAATAAACCCAAAGATGCTTGTGCTGTCACAGAGCTCAAAGAACGTCTTTTACAATATGTTCAGAAATGTGCACTTTAACTCTTTACAGATGATGGTATCAGATGGTAATACTACGGTATTCAAAACTATACCATGAAACTGTTATTAACGATTTTTTTAACAATAAAAGAAAAATGCGATATTCAAAATAATATTATGTAAAAATAAATTATTTCTTAATTTTGCAATATTTAACATTTATGAATTTAAATAATCTGTCTGTCATCATATAATTATAATAAACATATTCATATATTGTTATTTATATATATTTCTATATATTTTTCCAAAATATATCATATTAAATGTTCAAAAGTTCTGTAAATTAAACAGTGTATTACATATATACATGTATAGTACATATTTTTTAAATGTAATATTCAAAATTAGTATAACGATTCTAAAATAATGTAACTTGAATGATGTATTTTTTAAATTTGACATTTTTTACATTTATGTATGTACATAATTTTGAATAACTATATTCATATAATTGTAATAAGTTTGTTAATATATTGTTATATATTTCAATGTTTGTATTTAAAAAATGCTATATTCAAAATATTAAATAGTACTATTAAATATATATATTAAAAAAAAATGTATATGATATTTTACATATATTTCTATGTATTTCTTAAAATAGGCAATATTCAAAATTACTATTAAACATAAAAATATGAAAAATGTATAATTTTAGTATATGGATATTTACGCATTTACATATTTTTGAATTACTGCTGAGATCCCTCAGATGCATGACATTGATGTTGTGTTGTAACATCGTTCGTTCCTAATCGTGATAGATTAAACTGCTCTTGTTATGCTATTCTGCTGAAAGCAGTGCAACAGATGCTGTAGACTTGCTCTCATGGGCTTAATTTAGGAATAATGAGATCCATGACACAGCATACGGAGAGTTTTTTAAAACGAGTCTGCATTTAGATGAATATTAATAACTATGCACTGTAAAGTTTAATGTGGTGTACCTGCTATAGAAGATTAATTTCTCAGGAATAGTTCAGCGACCATAAGATGCATTGCTTTAGTAAAGACTTGTGCATAATCCCATGTTTGTAACGGGCTTCCAGTGCAAAACAATTAAAGCATATTTGTAACTGTCACTCTTGCAGCATGTGTCAGATCCTTCAACAGCATGTCGAGACAATTACACCCTGGTGATGAAATGCAGTATCTTCTGACCTTGGTTAAAGCCAAAGTAAACAGTGTGTAATGCATGACTGCTTCACTATTGAACTACTCATTTTCAATTACAGTAGCCGGGAGTCATGCTGGAATCTCAGCTGCAGTTCCGTTCAGCTGTGAAACCATGTGTTTTGTTGATGCTCACATTAATTTTAAAGCATTTCAAAGCACCAGAGGGCTGCAAAATGCATTTCAAAACGAGTTATACATTTCAGAGTGTTGTAACAATTTTAACAGCTTTATGAAGTCTTTTTTTCATTTCAATCATGTAATAATAATAATAATAATAATGATCATGATTCATAATGTTTATTTTGTTATGTTTATTATGATTATTAATCATTTTACAAAAAATTGGAGCATCATTGGAGCATCAAGAGGAGAATAAGCATTTTTATAGTGGAGCATTTAAAACACTGCAATGTCTGATTTTAATATTTATTATTTATATTTATAATTTAATTAATTAATATAATATATTTATATTATTATTATTATTAGATACATTTTAAAGCAATATATATTAGTAGTAATAGTAGTAGTAGAAATATAATAATAATAATAATAATAACCACAACAGCTATTATTATTTTACATTTTAAAGCAGTACATGTGTTTTATACAGGATTATTATACATTTTTATGGCATATCTGTAACCATTTTACAACTTTTTAATGTCTTATTTTAATGTAAATGATTTATATTTAGATACATTTATATATAATTTATTAACAACTTTTGTATTGTTTATA
>NW_015627248.1:1314683-1324577 GCF_001515625.1 Sinocyclocheilus rhinocerous
TATATATATATATATTTATTTATTTATTTTCTATAAAGAGCCGCTTGCTTCAAAAGCTATTCACTTGGGTTTGTTTATTTGAGAAACCAAGAGGGGCATTTTAAAGGAAATTAGGGCAACATCAAAGATGAGGGTAATTGCTACTCGCCTCTCTTGAATGTCTGTTTATTTGTAACGAGCACTAATGACTGTGGGTGGAAACATTAAGGAGTTGGTTAATGTGTTCCTCCCCGTCCCAGCATGTGTCCAGTAGCCACAGGTCAGCAAATAAACAAACCATTATGGCCTCCTTTTATGATAAAGCTTGACTGGAGGTGTGTTATGGAGTAATTTTATGCATGTGTTGGGTCTTCATAGGCGTCCATGGGTTTTAGGTCTTTAATGATATGGATTATGGGTTTTGCATGCATCTGAAGAAGACGTATCCACACGTTAAATCATAAAGAAATTCAAAGCTATGGGGTTTTTTTTGTTTTTTTTCCAAAGGCTCCTCATGTCTTATCGGTGAAATGGTTGTGTCTTATCACACCTTCCTGTGCTCTTTGATGCCCTGCTAATATGTGGCTGTCAAGATAGTTGGTTCCATTTCAGATGTCACAGAAAATGTGGCTGTAAAGCAGAATTGAGCCATTTTTGCAGTTCAGGTCACACTGGTCACCAGTTGCTTTGATGTTTCCGTCTGTGCCTTTCTTTAAATCCGCCATCTGTTCTCATGGAGCGATGCTCCTCGTTTCCAGACGAGTGTTCCTGTACGATCTGTGGACCAGTGGCTCCGTCTCTGTGATTAACTTCACTGATTTGTTCTATGCAGTTTTGTCAGCAAACATCTGTCCTTGAATCATTTATTATGGAATTATAAGGCAAACAAACTGAAGGAAGTTTTTTGCATGCACAGCATTTGTGCAGTGGGGATCAAATGCAAATTGATTCCATAAATTCATGAATATATAATTTATCTATATTAGCCATAACAGACAGGCCTATGTGATGAAAAGCCAGCCGTGCAATGTGTGTAGCTGCTTCAATCTGAATGTAAGATTGATTAGAGTTCCGTAAACACAAAGCGTGAGATGAAAGCCAAACATGGAAGTTTAAAGCCCTGCTTGCTGATGCCAGTTTAATTCACAGAAACTTAGTTAAATCACATCTTATGACATATTAATTCTTGAATTCCCTTCCCTTTTCCATTTTTTTCTTACTATAAGGATACACTGACATTAAAATTTGTATATATTTTATATATATATTTTTAAATTGTGACTAATAACTAATAAATTGAACGGCATATGATTTCTGTAAGATACCGTTGACTTATTTCATAGGATTGTCCTGCTTTTCATTTTAAGTTAACGGTTATTTTTTTCCCCTCCAGAAAGCACTTGGATTTTTTTGTAGTTTTATCAGGAAAAACTCATTTTAATAATAATAAAAAAAGATAATTCAATAAATAGAAAAATACCAATAAATATTATTAAATATAGCCAGTTTATTGTCTCTAGAAAGCACTTAAATTGATGTGTTTATTCTGGCTATTTATTTATTTGCAGAAAAATTTAAAAAAAGATTTATATGAATGTTTAACCTAAATAATATAAATAAAAAATAAACCTAAATAATATTTTTAAAAAAAATCTTGAATCTGACAATTTTTTTTTAACTATATTATTTATTTACCAGAAAAAATTTGAATTTATTTAAATAAATATATATAGGAAAGATAATATAATAAACACTTTTATCTTAAGAAAGAGAAGAGAACCAATAAATATGATTAACCACAGCCAGTATTAATATATTATTTATTTTGTTTATTTATTTAAGAATTAAATGTGTATATTTTCGTAAGAATAAAATTAAAAACGAAAATCTGTAGTTTTTTGTCAATGAATTTTTGTGATGAGTACCATATTCATATACTATGGTGTCTAAATTGTACTGTAAGGCATTTAATAGGTATTTTCATCATGGTGTGGGACATGGTAGTACTTTTTTTTTTTTTTGCAAGGCATAATCATTTGTGTTCATTTGACGCTTTTTCTGAAGTCCTGGAGAACAGTTTCTTCTTCTCTGGTCTCTCAGGCAGATGAGGATAATGCCATCGATCTGCTCTTTTGTCGTGAACGACATGTTGGATTACTCTCCAGTACCCCTTTTGAACTCAGTTCAACAAAATGCACGGCAACAAGACCGGTCATTGTATCGTGAGCAAATGCGTTTGTGAAAACATCCATCATGCTACTAAGAGCCTCTTGAAGAGAGCAAACCTGTGACCTTGAGCATCATGTTTGGGTCGTCCTGCATTTGTCCTCCTGCTGCAGCGCACCGCTGTTTGTGTTTTGTCCTCACTTTGATTGAAAGTCAATAGGAAAATAAAGCCTGTAGTTTTCCTCAGCCTCGTAACTCTAGTGATTTTGAGTTCGCTGGCTGTAAGTGCTGCCCAGGTTTTCTTCGGCTGTCTGGAAAATATCACTCACACTTCTCCTGCTGAGGCATGAAAGCCTTTTCTGATTATGAAATTATGGGATGTGATATTCCAGAGCGTTTAAACAGAAATGTCAGATTGTTTCTTGGGCTGTGGTACATGAGACAGGTTCAAGATGATCTAAATGATTATTCCAGCTACAATTTTTTTTCTTCTCACCTTTTTATTGTAGTAATTTATCACACCATGTGCTATTTATTAGTCACATGGGTTTAATATTTTTCACATGTCAGATACCTTGGAATTCATCTTACCTATATAAATATTTTGAGGAAGAGAATATATATTATATAGGCCTGGATTAACCTAAATCTTGAAGGCGCACATATTTTGGACATATGCATTTTCATGTAGATGCTGCTGTCTTTTTTTTTTATTATACTACTTGGTTATATCTATAATATTTTGTTAGAACGTTGCTCTTCAATGTTAGAACGGCATTCAGCTGCCATATTACAGATGTTTAAGATTTCAAATATGTGTAAATATTAAACATTTAATAAACACTTAAACATTTCTGCATTGTCTATAAGGTGTAGAAACAACTTTCACTCAGAAATTGCAAACACATTTCACAAAGAATTAGAAAGAAATGGCTATTAACACATTGAATTGGACGTGCAATTTTAAAGTAGTAAAATCTTGTAAAATGTAATACATTAATTTATTTACATTTAAATTTGGTTTATTTTTTTATTTTACAAACACAACTCATAGCATGCATTTGTGGACTTAACTCATTTTTGTAATCCTCTTTAAATAATTTTTTTTTTGTGCATCAATCTGCTTATTTGGAAATATGTAAGAATTTTATCCCAATGCTAGAAACCACTTAGCAACGGCTTAGTAACCATCAACATCATGCTACCGTCATTAGAGAGTATTAAAATGAAAAATCTATTTACAAAACTTTCCTCTAGAGTGATTTACATTTGGTGTTAAGGTAATTGGTTTACAGGAGGCCGTGTTGATCTTTTTGGAGCAGTATTGACAGGACGAGAGCCTCCTTTGCTTGTTGTTGAAGGTTTTGCTTGATCACAACCAAAAAACGCTCAATTCTAATGGCATCTCTGTAATTTCCATAGTCTCTGCGACCTTGGACCGTAGAAAAATGAAAGTCATGGAGCCTATGAGATTTATTTACTTTTTAATCAATGGTTACAACAAATGAAGGTCTTCTCTATAATAATCCACACCACTCCTCGTGTGTTGTGACAAAGAGGATTATACAGTATGATGGTGATACTAATGATTCTCTGCCTAGAAAGGTCACAGTCTCGTATTAGTGGTATGAATGTATGAATATGCCACATCAAATGCCATATCAAATTAAAAGGCTTGGTAGCTCACCGACAAAATCCTTTCCTATCATGCATTTCAGGGGATGAAGTTTTGTTTTTGCATCTTGACCTAATCTTACACAGGTACACCGCTGGCACAGTTAGCGCGTGTGTGTGTGTGTGTGTCTGCTTCAGTGCTTGAGTAATTAATTCCTGCTGTAAGCTGTAGCACCAGTAGCTCTGAGGAACTGATAATTATTCAGCCTGTTTGTGGCTCGTTGTGCCTGAGCAGGGTTCTCATTTCCAGGATTAGTGCCTATTGACTCCCTTTTCCCCCACTTCCCTTCTTATTTTGCTGTGACAGCTCTGATTTGGTTTATTGCAAGCTTTTATCCATAGAACCTGGCTGATATGAGGCTGATCTCAGGATACCAGCCAAGGAAAGCATTCATTTTATTTTAGATGCTCTACTCTTCAAAAGTGTGATTTTATTTTTAAAGAAATTAATATTTTTATTCAACAATGATGCATTAAATTTTTCAAAATTGACAGTAAAGACTTTTATAGCGTTACAAAATGTTTCTACTTCAAATAAATGCTGTTCTTTTTTCATCTTTTTTTCAACTTTGTTCATCAAAGAATCTGAAAAAAAACTTTTTTGAACATTGATAATAAGAAATGTTTCTTGAGCAGCAAATCAGCATATTAGAATGTTTTCTGAAGGATCATGTGACACTGAAGACTGGAGAAATTATGCTGAAAATTCAGCTTTGATCACAGGAAGAAATTACATTTTAAAACATATTCAAAAATAAAACAATTATTTTAAATTGTAATAATATTTCACAATATTATTGTTTTTACTATATTTTTTATCAAATAAATGCAGCCTCAGTGAGCTTATAAGAGTCTTCTTTTAAAAACATTTAAAATTCTTAGTGACCCCAAAGTTCTGAACTGTAGTGTTTATATACAAAATGTAATTTCTATATGCCACTTGCAACAGCACTACATTGTCATTCAAAGATTGAAAAACATTCGAAAGGCAGATGCTTGATGCTTTCAGATGCTTGACTTTGACTTAAATGTGCACTTGTGCTGGCATAAGTGGACATATAAGAACAGATGTGTCTGCACATGTGTTTTTAATGTGTAAAGAACAAAAGAACTGAAGCTGCTCACATCTGGACCTTCACTGATGTTGCATATCATAATTTAAGGGCAGAACAGAATTGAAATATCCTGTATTTATTCACATCTGAAGGAGATCATCGTGGATATGATTTTTTTTTTTTTCAGCATCCCAGTTCACATACTATCCATCCTAAATGGTATGCAAGTAGTGCATTTAAAATGACAATTAAGTATTTTATAGTTGTAACTGAAATAGTAATTTTTTTTAATAAAATAAAGATTTTTAGAATATGATATACAAGAAAATACTATTTTTATACTAGTAATACTAGTCTTTCTACTTCAAATTTTTATTTTTAATTCAGTGTTACTTGCTGTTACTTTGTAATTAATTGTGAAATGTACAATTAGTTCACAATAAAGGGACACTCCACTATTTTTGAAAATAGTTTTCATTTTCCAACTCCCCTAGAGTTAAACAGTTGAGTTTTACCGTTTTCGAATCCATTCAGCCGATCTCCGGGTCTGGCGGTAGCACTTTTAGCTGTAGCTTAGCATAGATAATTGAATCTGATTAGACCGTTAGCATCTCGCTCAAAAATGACCAAAGAGTTTCTATATTTTTAGAAACTTCTTCTGTAGTAGAGAGTAATTCTGTACTCTCATTCCGGCGTAATAATCAAGGAACTTTGCTGCCGTACCATGGGTGCAGCAGGCGCAATGATATTACGCAGCGCCTGAAAATAGGCTTATTAGAAGTTACCTAGCTGGGGACTATTTTCAGGCACTGCGTAATATCAGCAGTGGTACGGCAGGTACTGCAGCAAAGTTCCTTGATTATTACGCCGGAATGAGAGTATAGTTCCTAGCCATATCGGCCTAGAAAATCACAACTTTTCATTTTCCGTCGGTCTTAGCACACGATGTAACTACAGAAGAGTCAAATTTTAAATAGGAAAAATATCGAAACTCTTTGGTCATTTTTGAGCGAGATGCTAACAGTCTAATCAGATTCAATGATCTATGCTAAGCTAAAGCTAAAAGTGCTACCGCCAGACCCGGAGATCGGCTCAATGGATTCGAAAACGGTAAAACTCAACTGTTTAACTCTAGGGGAGTTGGAAAATGAGCATATTTTCAAACTAGGGGAGTTGGAAAATGAGCTTATTTTCAAAAATAGTGGAGTGTTCTTTTAAAGAGAAACATCAAAGATTATGTAATTTTTTTTAAAGAAATTGTATTATTTATTTCCCTACAGTGGCATTCAAGCTTTTAAATGATAACAAACAGTTGTTTGTCAATTTAAGCTACAAGCATACATCTTTATGACCATTCTCTCATTATTTTCTTCCTTTTCCCCCTAATTAATAGACTAGTGAAGAAAGTGGCATTTATCGAGGTGTTGTCTGACAGGCTTTGAATAGCCAAGAGGAGTGTGTCTGTCCCGTGAAGGTAAACCGTCTAATTGGCCAATGAGAGTGTGTGTTTGGGTGAGCGAGTGTTCCTATCTATTTCTATTTTCTTAAGGCTCAGACAGAGAGCTTTGTTTGTTTGTTTGTCTGTCTCTTCCTCCTCCTCTTCCTCTGGTGTTGACTGCTGCTCTGGGTCTGGTCCGGACGCTCATCTTTCTGTCTAATTATAGCTCTCGGTGTGTGAGGGGCAACAGGCAGGGAGTCATTCCAGGATAGTTTTGTGTGTGGACATGGAAACTGAAAATGAATCCTTGCAGCGCTCATGTTAGATAATTATGTTACAATGACATTTTTATGTGGAATTATTGTCAATTTTTGAAATGAAGAAACCTTGTTTTGTGTTTGGCTGCATACAGGAATCCGATTAGGCATTAGCCGTATGGTTAATCTGATTTTTGACTCCATGTGGATGCCGATGTGATTCCGTTCCTCTGCTGGTTTTGATCTAAAGAGATCCGCCTCAGGATACTCTGTTGCTAATGAAAAGTCAAATGTTTTTTCATTTCAAGTTTTCATGTAAAATGAAGGACTGTTGGCCGGCTGATTCTGAGCACTGAGTGTGTGTCTGTTTGCTGAAGTCAGGACGTCTGGCCACTGGAGCGCAGTGTTTCTCTACCACACACTGAGCCTTCGAATGCTGCTCCGCCAAACCTTTAGGGAATAGGCTTTTGTTTGATTTTTGGTTAAAAGATGGATGCACTTTTGCATTATTCTCTGAAAGTATTCAGTATGATTTCACTTATCAAGTCAGGAAGGCAATACAACTCCAAAAAAAAAAAAAAGTTTTTTTTTTGCGATCACCAAAAAATATGACCTAATAATCTTTTGTTGTGAACAATCACTACAATTAGTTCAATGAAAAGTGAATCAGTTAACAAAATGATCTGGCTGATGTGTTATAATTTGGTAATATGGGTGTCATTTTAAAATATTTATATCTTAGATAAAATTAATAAATCATTAGTGTAAGGTCCACACACTTGGCCCAAGGAAGGTATCCAGTGGTGGATGAAGGTCACTTGCGTGTTCGGTCTTTTCAGCGCGCAGAGTTATTCAATTTAGGTTTAACTGAAATCTGACTCCATTTTATTATCTAATCTGACCCCATTTTAGTATTACCTCGAATTTAGGTTGAAAGGCAAAGCACTGATGCATATGTGAGAGAGGCGTTTCCTGCACCACCCCTCTGTGGGGTGTCTTGAAGGTGCCAGTGTATTGTCTGTTTCTCAGGAGATCAAAGTATCTGAGTTTCCTGAGTTTCTTTTATCCTTACAGTAGCATATATGCTGGGGATAAAATTGTATCAAATTGTGTGAGTATTATTAGAGGGGAAAATATCTGATTCATCGTTTGGAAAAATGAGGATATATTTCTTTGTGAAATTCAGTGAGATTGAATCAGTGGTTGTTTGATGACATATTTAAGGCATATTATCTTTTGACATTTTGTGTCATTATTAAAGGCCTGGCTCTGTCTCACTGCCTTGTACAGTCCACACATATGGCAATTATGAAATTCCCGAACCTTGCCAAATTTGCATAGATATTAATCATGACTTTTATGAATCTGTAGATCAGTCTCAGCTCTGCAGTATTTTGCTGTAATAGAGTGCTATGTGAGAATGCTGCTTTTCTGGCCGGTTCTTATCAGTAGGGAAACACTTACTGTCTGTATCTCAGAATCAATGCTCTGAGGAATCCAAGTGCCTGCTTTTATAGCAGATTTGAGTCAGACCGTTAAAAACTCATGACTTTTCACAAATCCAGAAATAGCTGCACATTCAACTCAGTGGGCAGCTATTTTATTTTATTTTATTTTAATACTTTAATAAAACTAGTTTAAATATTCGCAAATCCAGAATAAAAAAATATATTTTATTTACAAATATATATTTTAATAATATGACTTTATTTTAATTTACAAATATATATTTTAATAATACGACTTTATTTTAATTTATTTTAATGTAGTAATAATAATACTTTATTGAACTTTTCCCAAATCCAAAAATTGCTGCACATTTAGATCAGCTGTTTTTTTGTTTTGTTTTGTGTTATCTGAGTTTAAGTGTGTCCAGTGGAGATCATGATGTGTTCTCTGTCGGTCATATCCTGTGTGCAGTAATGAGGCCAGGTTTATGGCTGCTGTGCTGCTGTAGGACTCTTATGTTGCGCTGTGACTTACGGCCTGTGCTTTAGTTTTGGACAGCGCCAGACTCTGTGTATTCCATTACAACCTTTTGATGCACCAGCATTTTTCATAGGAGCCCACAGGCCCATGTTGGATACAATGCTTTCATTTCCAGTTGAAGCAAAGGTTTAGTATTTCTTATTGTTTCATCATCTGTCTAGCTATTATTTCTTTCTTTGTTAAGCTAACTGTACTTTCCCAAGAAATCTCCCTCTAATTAAAGTTGCAGTAAGTCATTTTTTCACACACTGTAGTAAAAAGTATTTGAATACATTTGATAAACATGTAAATTTGGCAAAATGATGTTGACTCACATTGTCACCCCTTTATTCCGGTAGCCATGTTGAGATCACATGACCAACTTGACTTGCAATTCAAGTTAATAAACACTAAACTGCAAAAAATTATTTATTGATGTTTAAAACATACTCCAATAAATGTAATTGGAGTATGTTTTGCAAGAAAATACTAGTTCAGCAGTGTTACTTGATGTTTCTTTGTAATTTGTGAAATTTACGAGCAATTTCTGAAGCAAATCAAACACCTTTTTTTTTTCAGTCTAACTGCAGAAAAACTTGTTTAATTTCAAATGTCTGAGTATGCTAAACGGCTTCCAAGAGTAAACTGAGGTCACAGTGTGATTTTGACCTCTCCAAATAAGGTCAAAATGCACCTTCTCTTTAGGATTGCGCCGATCCGATATTCAGTATCGGTATCGATCCGATACTGCCACTTTCTGCTGGATCGGGTATCGGTCAAACAAGACCAATCCAAATCCGATATTGTGTGTATACTATTCTGTGTTATTGTTAAGCCCCATGAAAGGCACAAAAACATTATAAAGCACCATAAAGTTTCCGTGCACTATATTTCAAGTGTTCTGAAGCCGTTCCATAGTTTAATGTGAGGTACAGATGAATATTTAAGTCGTTAAATTCAAGTTCTCGTAAACCCTTCTCTCCGCTGCGGCTGTCAGTCATCCTCTATTCAGCATTCAAACTGCTCGTCGCATTCGGTTACGACAGTCAAGACGATAAAACTCTCTCTAAGATGATTCACTGTTCCTATTATTATACTTGATCTGTAGATAAAAATCAGTGGTTTTGCATAAAAGGACTTTATCTTGCTGGAGTTTAGTGCTAATTCTAAATCATGTTACTTTCTCACGCACGGGATGCGCATAAGTGCTTTGTGCTGCTCTGTATTGGAGCCTTTCATGTTATAATACTTTTGCGCAATGAAAGATTGTTACAGTTTTTCTCGATTGCTAACACACTATAACTGATTAATTTGGCCCAATTTTCCAAACCATTCATACAGTTCTCGAAACAAAGAC
>NW_015627248.1:1324838-1326284 GCF_001515625.1 Sinocyclocheilus rhinocerous
GGTTTCAATACTACTTACACATACAATATAATTACAGTACATAGTAGCAGTACTTCAGATGAGAGAACTTTCATTATTCTATGTACAGTAAATACTGTAGCACATGTTGTACTCATTACTGTTGAATTAATTTGTAGCCAAGTAGTCCTTACATGTGCTCTATTTTTTGCAGAACTGAGAGACGACTGTCTAGGGGAGGCAGAAAAGTCTTTTGTCAGAAGACTAAGAAACTGCTATAACTACAGTAATAAGGACACTACCAATAATGTAATGCAATTTGGCAGAGGATGCTGAATGGATGGATGAATGAATGAATTTTTTATTCCAATGTGTGTTTACTGTATATTCAGTTGTTTGGTCTTTGAACTTTTCTCTTGTAGTGCTTTTCATCTACTGTAAGATCTATTTACAGTAGTGTAAAGAAAGTAAACTTTTCTTACAGCTTGTTGCTGAATTTTACTGTATCTGTGCCCCACTATTTATGTTGTATACTGTAACAGACATTGACTAGCAAAAGGATTCCTGTTTCCCAAAAGGAGGTTTTTGTAACAGTGTTTTGAATTGATCTCACTAGTGTTCTCTAGGCAGGAAAATAGTCTGTGTATTTGACAGGCTGCCTCATTACTGTGCTATAAATGTAAAAGAAATGTATTTAATTTATTGCATATATTTATATATAATTATATTTACTTGTTTTTCATGAATGTATATTACAATACAAAGAGCAATGTGTAACATTTTATCAGATTACACCTATTTACTTTTATTCCCCCCCCCCACTAAATAATGTTTTTTCTCTAAATGTTTAGATTTTATAAAATTATTGTGAACTCATCATTTTTGTAGAGTAACTTTTGCTGCTGAATTATCCACTAACCTAGTTTATAATAGTATTTTTCTCATAGATTATGATTATATATTTTTTAATTTGTTATTTTTCTTTATAATGAAGTTGTCTATATTTAGTAGATTGTGTGTAATACACAAAAGAGTGATGATCAGGTCAACACACACTGAGGTATAGGCATGATGTTGATGATGTTGAATAATTTGTTTGTGAATGGCGCTACAGTAGATTGTAGGGGTGTAACAGTTCGGTACATTTGGTACATTTTAGGGGGGGAAACTAAACACAAAATTTCTTCTTTTTTTTCTTTTTCATTAAAGGTGCTGTATGTAATGTTTTGAAAAAATACCATAATATGTTTGCAGATATTTAGGAAACATGTTCACATACTTGTTTCTCCAAAAAAACAACAACACTACAGTCAGTTATTTAACTATGAAATGTGCGTTCTATGTCGGAATGTCTGTTTTTGTTTTGGTCTGTGTGATTCCGCCTACTTCCGTTTTTTTTCATATTTTATTTCACTTCCAGCATATTTCAGCCATAGAAGCCAGCATACAAACTAGATCAGAGATCGCAGATTCTACCCGACATAAAAA
>NW_015627248.1:1328873-1330436 GCF_001515625.1 Sinocyclocheilus rhinocerous
TAAACTCGCAATTGCGAGTTATAAAGTCAGAATTGCGAGATATAAAGTCAGAATTCTGACTTTTTTTCTCAGAATTGCGTGATAAAAACTCGCAATTCTGACTTTTTTTTCTCGCAATTGGGAGTTTATATCTCGCAGTTCGGACTTTTTTTCTCAGAATTGTGAGATATAAAGTCACAACTGAGATATAAAGTCACAATTGCGAGATAAAAACTCGCAATTCTGACTTTTTTTTCTCGCAATTGGGAGTTTATATCTCGCAGTTCGGACTTTTTTTCTCAGAATTGTGAGATATAAACTCGCAATTGCGAGTTATAAAGTCAGAATTGCGTGATATAAACTTGCAATTGCGAGTTAAAGTCCAATTTTGATGGGGGGACTGATATGTTTATATCTCACAATTCTGAGAAAAAAAAAGTCAGAATTGTGAGATATAAACTCGCAATTGCGAGAAAAAAAGTCAGAATTGTGAGTTTATATCACGCAATTCTGACTTTATTTCTCAGAATTGCGAGTTTATATCTCACAATTATGACTTTTTAACTTGCAATTGCGAGTTTATACCACGCAATTCTGAGAAAAAAGGTCAGAATTGCGAGTTTGTATCAGGCACTTCTAAGAAAAAAAGTCAGAATTGTGAGATAAAAAGTCGCAATTACCTCTTTTATTTTTTATTCAGTGGCGGAAACGGGCTTCCATACAAAACTGATGACACACGTCAGAATCTTAGGATGATATGAACAAGAGCACAGGTGATTATGTGTTTTGGAAAATGAAACCTGGTAGTGGGAGATGGATGGATGGATGGAGGGATGGATGGAAAAGGAGTAGGAGTAGGAGGGGAAAATAAAAATGAAGGGGATGAGGTCAAAGGTCATTTGTTCCTGATGAAATACAAAGCACTATAGTTGACCATGTTCTTCTGCATGGACTGACCATGAGGGAAGTTGGCCTACAGGGCAGGCTCATCTACAGGGTTTCAATACTACTTACACATACAATATAATTACAGTACATAGTAGCAGTACTTCAGATGAGAGAACTTTCATTATTCTATGTACAGTAAATACTGTAGCACATGTTGTACTCATTACTGTTGAATTAATTTGTAGCCAAGTAGTCCTTACATGTGCTCTATTTTTTGCAGAACTGAGAGACGACTGTCTAGGGGAGGCAGAAAAGTCTTTTGTCAGAAGACTAAGAAACTGCTATAACTACAGTAATAAGGACACTACCAATAATGTAATGCAATTTGGCAGAGGATGCTGAATGGATGGATGAATGAATGAATTTTTTATTCCAATGTGTGTTTACTGTATATTCAGTTGTTTGGTCTTTGAACTTTTCTCTTGTAGTGCTTTTCATCTACTGTAAGATCTATTTACAGTAGTGTAAAGAAAGTAAACTTTTCTTACAGCTTGTTGCTGAATTTTACTGTATCTGTGCCCCACTATTTATGTTGTATACTGTAACAGACATTGACTAGCAAAAGGATTCCTGTTTCCCAAAAGGAGGTTTTTGTAACAGTGTTTTGAATTGATCTCACTAGTGTTCTCTAGGCAG
>NW_015627248.1:1330504-1332044 GCF_001515625.1 Sinocyclocheilus rhinocerous
TATATATATATATATATATATATATATATACAGAGAGAGAGAGACAGTGAAACAGACGTTATATACTGTAGGAAGGGGTCGGAGGGTCCATTCATACAGAACTCAGGCCTGGACTATAATTTGTGCCTGACAATCTTCAGTTTCTTTGAGGAGATTGACACAAAAAATTCCTCCAAAGTGATTTGTCAAGGGCCTGTTCAAAAATCACACCACCTCCAGACACCAGTGTGGCAGGAAGATGAATCTGGTGATATTTCGTACAAAACCTCCCTGTGATTATGTTCACTTAGGAAGGAGCAATATAGATAAGGATGGAGGGAGAGAGAGACATGCAATTTTTAGTGTTTTGATGATTAGTATCCATGGGAAACATCACAACATATGCAGCACTGAAAAGGTTATGAATCGTTTGAATTCAATGCATTTATTAAGTTATCGCTTGCTTCCTCCATGCATTTTGTTTGTTTAGTAGAAATGCGTTTAAAAAGATCTGTTTTAAAAATGAACTCTTGACTAACTTGACTAAATCAAACAGTCACAATAAACAAAACTGTAACAAATAAGGCTGAGACATAACCATGCACGCACTAAGTGTGTAATATGCATGACTCTATGCATGTTTAAACACAACATTAGCTCAATAAACTCATTTTTAAAGAGACAATTTGGCATTTTATAGAGATACCTTGACGTTTTGTGTTTGTGCATCTGATCTCTGCATGTTAACCACATTCCTCACTTCAAGCTCACATGTTATAGACTAAGCCCCAAAGCAAAGGTGGTCATTAGACATATACTTTAAAGCAAGGGGTGTTTAGTCAGGGCAGGAATGCTTTATTATAAGCCTTGTAAATCAAACCAGACTTTCTCCTCTTCAGCCTGAGGATGTATTTTCTTGAGAAATACACAAAGCACTGAGGCTGATGTTAATTCTGTCTCATTTATTCTTAACAGAGGTGAAAGTCTGTCGAGATGTTCTCAATGTAAGACGGCCCGGTACTGCAGTGTTCAGTGTCAGGTAAGAGCTCTTCACACATGCTGTTGGGTCCTAACCATCAGAGAGCTTTACAAACAAGCTTATGATGAGATCTTATTTCAGTGTAAAGATTTAAGATTACATTCAGTTATTTTCAGGAAAGGATTTGCACCTAAAGAAATTAAGAGTGCTTTTGACAAATGTGACCCTGGATCACAAAACCAGTCATAAGGGTCAATTTTTTTCGAAATTGAGATTTTTATGTAATCTGAAAGCTGAATAAATGAGCTTTCTATTGATGTATGGTTTGTTAGGATAGGACAATATTTGGCCGAGATACAACTATTTGAAAATCTGAAATCTGAGGGTGCAAAAAAATCAAAATATTGAAAAAAAATCGCCTTTAAAGTTGTCCAAATGAAGTTCTTAGCAATGCATATTACTAATCAAAAATTCGGTTTTGATATATTTACGGTAGGAAATGTACTAAATATCTTCATGGAACATGATCTTTACTTAATATCCTAAAGATTTTTGGCATAAAAGAAAAATGTATAATTTTGA
>NW_015627248.1:1333282-1336127 GCF_001515625.1 Sinocyclocheilus rhinocerous
TTTGAAAATCTGGAATCTGAGGGTGCAAAAAAACAATCTAAATATTGAGAAAATCATCTTTAAAGTTGTTCAAATGAAGTTCTTAGCAATGCATATTCCTAATCAAAAATTAAGTTTTGATATATTTACGGTAGGAAATTTACAAAATATCTTCGCGGAACATGATCTTTACTTAATATCCTAATGATTTTTGGCATAAAAGAAAAATCAATAATTTTGACCCATACAATGTATTTTTGGCTATTGCTAACAATATACCCAAGCGACTTAAGACTGGTTTTGTGGTCCAGGGTCACAAATGCTTAAAGTGATATACACTCACATGAGATGAATATTCCAGTCATATTAGCAACCTAGATAAAGCTATTTATTTTATTTCTAGTTTTTATTTTATTTTATTTTTTGTGCATGATGCCTTGCAATGTAAAAGCAGCCTAATAGAGCTGTTTATACTATTAAATAATCAATGTTCATGACCGAGAACGGCTTCTAATTTATTTTCGTATTACTAATTTAGTTTTTCATTACTGACTGTTTACTAGAACAATTACTTGTGCATTGTTCACTTAATTAAAAAAATATTCGAACAGCTACATACCATTGTTTTAAATAATTTTTTTGTATTTTTATTAATATTTCACTTTTTAGATAGCATTCAATAGCACATTGTTTGTAATAGAACAATGATGTGGTATAGAAATTGTGTTCAGAAATCATGATTTCACACATAAAACATTAAACAAGTTTTGCATTTAAAATACATAATATTAAACAGAAACATCTTAAATCAGTGACCTACTTTATTGCATTACGTTTGTGCTATTAATATCAAATGTACAGAATGGAAAACTATAGAGTGAAATTCAGATATTTAAATGTTATGCCTGTATCCTGTGGAATTTAATACAGTCCTTCTGCTTTATGTGGAATTTGACTGTCCATCAAAACTCTGTATAATAATGTCATTAAAATTCTCCAGGTTTTTTTTTTTTTTTTTTGAGCCGGCAGTTATCGGAAACTCTTGCATGAGGTCCAGTGTGACTTTCCATCAGAAGTATTTGGTGCTTGGAGCCATACACCTGTGAAACATGTTCACATTCAGAGGATTCTCCTGTAGTTCTGTCTTTTAACCCTGTAAAACCTGACATATGAAATATCGAGGAGAAAAAAAAATGTAAAGATGTAAATCTGTGAGATTTTTATAACACTATAACAGACTATTTACATAAAATGCAACTGTATAGTTCTCAAATCTCATTGCTTAAAATCTAGATTTTGCAGTCAAAAGCTTATTAAATATTGTTCTGTTCCTCATACAAAGCTATCGTAAAACTTCAGAAGAGTCATATTAGCTACTTCTAGGACTGTGTCCTTCCTCATTCACTTTTATGCTGTTTAAAAGAGCAGCGTGGACTTTCTGCTAAACACAGAAGAAAGAAAGCCATGCAGATTTGGAAATGAAGTGAGGTGTAAATCATGACAGAATTCATTTTTTTGGGTGAAATATCCCTTTAATGTGTCTGCCACATGCTCTGCAGAAGTATTTGCAGTTCAAGAACATCCAGTCTCTCAAAGCTAGACGCCACGCTGCTTTCAAATAGCAAAGCTGTCACTGTCAAGCCAGCGCTGTTCTCTCCAGGCACTCATGGTTGTCAAGTTTGTCTTTGTCTTTTTTTAATTGTAGGGCGGCCTTTCATCATGATTCCCTCTAAAGGGAGAACACACACAGGAAGCACGTTCAGCAAGATCTGAGCACTGATAGAAGATGTGTAACTTCATCATATGTATTTGTTTGTGAAATCTCTTCTATTTATTGTCTTCTTTATCCTCATCTTCACCTTTCAGAAGCAAGCATGGCCCGATCACAAGAGGGAATGCAAATGCCTCAAGCGTCTCCAGCCAAGGATCCCCACTGACTCCGTCCGCCTGCTTACGAGGATCATCTTCAAACTGGTATGTGACATCAGAACCCCTGCCGTATCAGGACCACTTCAGACTTGTTCAAAGAGTGTTTCGCCTTTAAAACTGCCACAGGGCTGTTACACCTATTCTGTCTCTTTCCAGCTCAGCCAATCAGAAAGTGACCAAGAGGAGCTATACTCGATAGCTGAACACCAGTCACGTAAGTTTATGTTTGATTGTATTGCAGTGCACTGACACAAGGCAAGCGTCTGTTGCTATATTGTATTTTTCATGACTGGAATGCTGTGCTGACCAATTAGCATCCAGGTCTGGATTTGATTTATAAAACCATATACAGTGTTGTTTGTAAATGCCTTAGAGAAAATGGGATTTTGATAATACAGCCTGAAAATAAATAAATAAATAAATCTTTGCACTGATCAGGGAGGAGACAAATTCTGAAAACATATTTTATTAAATAAAAAAAAGAAATAAATGAATTAAAGTAAAGTAAAAAATAAATAAAAAAACAGAACATTTTAAATGTTCTGAAAAAAGTAAAACATCTTAAAAAAACAATGTCTTAAAAATATCTTAATGTTGAAAAAACATCCTAAAAAAGAAATAAATGAATTAAAATAAATTTAAAAAATGAATTTAAAAAATCAGAACATTGTAAATGTTCTAAATTTTTTTTAAAACATCTTAAAAAACAACATCTTAAAAATATCTTAATGTTGAAAAAATATCCTAAAAAATAGAAATAAATGAATTAAAATAAAATAAAAAATGAATTTAAAAAATCTGAACATTGTAAATGTAAATTGTAAGAGTTTTTCTGCAAGGAAATACAATAACTACTTATAAACCATCTCTAAACTGTGTTCTAATCCAATGTTATATATATATATATATATATATATATATATATAATATTTTGTAA
>NW_015627248.1:1337868-1363256 GCF_001515625.1 Sinocyclocheilus rhinocerous
TATATAATATTTTGTAAGTTGTAAATAAAACAAAGATTGTTGGAATATATTTTACAAGACAATACTATGTTAGTCTTAGTACTTCAAAATTTCACGTTTAATTTAATTGTTTGTGAAAGCAAGTGATTTTTTTAAAGTGTTGGTCTGTTGTGTACTAACCTTGATTTGTAAAGCTATAAAGGTGCTAAATAAGACCCAATAAAATCTTTAAAAAAAGAAACCTGAGCCAAATTTAATCCACTAATCAGGCATCACTCCTGACTTTCATACTCCAAAATAATTTCTGATCTGCACTGGTAATTTCATGTTACTTCAATTTAATAATACCAAGAAATTATAAGGATTTATGCCGATATTGTCCAAACCCCCACTTTTGAAAGTTGTCTTTCAGGCATCACAGAAATGGAAAATGTCCATTGTCGTTTCAAAAACCTGACTTTTTTCCTTTAAAAAAAAAAAAATGATATACGGAATAAATGGTTTGTTAATGGATGGCAGTAAAAAGCACTAACTTATCCTGTGAGGTTGAAAAATTAGATTTCCTATGATGGAAGGTGAATAAATGTCAGATCCTGGCAGGAGTTTATTGTACCATTATGAATTTTCCTTTCTTTCTTGGGTCGGACCCTCTGTAAAACCTGCCCCGTGGCCCCCGGCTTTTCAAAAGTAATTGCCTATTTTGTCACAAAGAGCCTTGGACTTCTTTTTGGCCCCACTCTTTTCTATTCAGTCATAAGTAATGTGCAGCCATTAAAGAGGTAATCCTGCTGATGGTCCTTATGGAAGCAGTCAGCACCCTATCTGAACTTGTGCTTTCTCATCACACTAACGGCCTTATGAGACGCCACTCGCTCTCACCTCAAAATCAAGGTCTCATCAGCTCATGTATTATTTCAGGAAATCCATCAGCTCCTCATTTTTGCGGCTGTGCTGATTTACGTCGAGATTCATATGTAGACCTGTTCCTTTAGACAAACAGAAGAACATTTGACTTGGTCGCTTTCCTTCATGTGTCTGAGTGATTTGAGCTGGTGGCCGACCAGTGTTTTTTTTTTCAGTGGCTGATATAGATTTTAATCCTTTTATGCTGTATTTTACAGTTTAACGGTAGCAAATGAGACATGCAGACTTGTAGAAATGAAAGGAATCATTCATCCAAAAATTGACCAAATAGGTTTTTACGTCTATTATAAGTGGTCGTGAGACATTAATGAGACATTAAATCATTACTTATTGTATGTTCCCATTTAAATTATGAATTTGCGTTTTCATTGCACGTTCTTTGGATTCTTTGATGAAAAGAAATGACAAGAATTAAAAGAACTGCATTTATTTGAAATAGAAATCTTTTGAAATAGAAAACATTTATAAGTCTATATTGTCACTTTTGATCAATTAAATCTATCCGTGCTGGATAAAAGTATTAATTTATTAATACTTAATTAATACCTAATTAAAAAAAAAAAAACTTAAACTTTTGAATAAAAAATGTATCCACCTCAAACAGACTTATATTTGTTTTATGTTCTTTTGGGAAGCTCTATTTGCATATAAATTTTCCATTCAGCATTTTTATGTGATATGCCAAAAAATGCATAAAAATAGATGTATGGAAACCCAGCTAAACACATCAAACCTGGCTTAACGTCTCGATGCTGCATTTATTCATTCCAGGGTGTTTCGCTTTAAAACACGGGCTCTGTCATCTCCTGTGATTGTCTCTGAAGAGCGCGAGCCCTCACGCGTCGCGCTGTGTGAAATACAAACTGAACAGAACATCTTAATGTGTTAAACAAGATAAATGGTGTATGCTTAATTTCATAAAGTGTGCGATTAATCGCGATTAACCCTTTCTCTGTGATTTATATAAATATATGTGATATATCTATGTATATCTGTGATTATTACATATATATTAGTTTTAGTAATTTTAGTACTTCATCTTTAACTGCTTTATTTCAGTTAATGATTCAGAATGAATGGTTTTTAGTAGTTTGATTTAATTAACAATGATAACACTGATTCCGACACACTTCAAACCCAGGAATACAGTGTTTTCTGAGTGTGTAGTACCATGTTTTTGAACATTTACAAATATAATACCATGTTTTTGAACATTTACAAATATAATACCATGTTTTTGAACATGAGATAATACCATGTCTGTTTGTTTTTTAGATATGTACCATGTCAGTACTGTTTTTAGACATACTGTATACTGTATCACTACAATGACTATGACTTTGAATACTATGTTTTTAGTCAAGTACCATGGTAATACCCTGTTTTTTCAGATATGTATCACAGTAATGCCACATTTTTGGGCATTTACCTGGGTCATGCTATGTTTTATAGATGGTAAAATGTTTGTTTGAATGTGTAATAGTACCTTGTTTGTATTGTTTTTTATACATATATCATGTTAATACTATTTCAATCATGACAACTCTCTGAAGATTTTAGCATGGTTATGGATATGACAATGTTAATGTGTTTGGTCTTGGCGGAATAGATCTGCTACGCTGCTGCTGTTGGTTATTGCTGTAGTTGTAGATTATTGCTGCTGCTGCAAGCAAGTACAGGAACTTGCTACTGCCAATGCATACGGCGATACGGTGCCGTGAGTATTTAAGACATACTGCTGCTGCACAAATAGCATATAAAATAACCCCTAGCCAGCAGATCTAGGTGGAGCTGGGGAAGGTGGGGGGTTTCAGAGAAACTCTGAAAGCGTGCTGCAGGAATCTCTAGTGAATGCCAGCCAGCCATATAAATGCTAGGCAGTAAGCTCATTGGCTGCATATGCAGCATGAACCAATCAGCTTGTGCCAAGTCGTTTAACTCTCTGAATATCATCAGTTACGTTAACAACCCGTCAGCCTGCGCCATCTAGAGTTTCATGACTGAACTATATATTTCATGTTATATCATGTTAATACTATATTTTGGTCACGTACTATGGTAATACTATGATTTAATCATTATATATCATTATAATATCATTATAACTCTATGCTTTTAGTATAGCATAATGCTTTTTTGAAAGAGAAGCAAAAACAAAACAAAAAGTTGTCAAATGTTGAAAGCGCTGTGTTCTGTGTGTGTAGATCTAGCAGACATGAGCGAGGAGAAGAAAGAGGGCCTGGGGCACCTCTGCACGACGCTGCAGGTTTATCTTGGTGAGGAGAACGGCGATCTGTCTCAGCTTCCGCCTGGCCTCGACCCCATCAGCCTCCTCGCCAGAGTAAGTGTCCTTTCATTCTCATCTCCGGCAGTCGGCAGGGGGCTGTCAGATCTCACGCAGCATTGTGAATGGTGTCAGCATGCCACGTCGAGCACCGCTCAGTTATCGTCCCATCCTCACATCACCTGCTGTAAACCCATGCTGCTATTTTTTTGTCTTTTCTCCTCCAAACGGAACAAGTTGTTCGTAGAAGCTAAATTAAGCCATTCTTGTTCAAGGTTGAATTTTATTTTAAGTTTCAGAAAATAGTCCTAAAAGATTCAGTGGAATCGAACCAGATCCAGAATCACTTCATTCCTGACAGTTTGCCTCCAAAAAGGCCCGTTCCATAATTTTCTGCCGTTTTCTTCGTGGACGCCTGAGGTGCATGCTAACGTACTAGTTTATTTACAGATGTGTCAGTGAGATCGCTTGTTTGGATTCCTGTGAGAGTAGATTTTATTTGCTTGTTTACCGACCATCACTCTGTACTGTAATTGTGAACACGTTGAGTGAAAGATGCGTTTCAGGGTGAACATGGTCATCTTCTCTTCAGGATTGCATGTAAACACAGAAGGGGTTGTGCGTCTGGCCCGGGACAAACAAATGCCTGTTGCATGTGAACACAAACACCTGTTTTATATGAGAGACAGCCAGCAGCCATCTTTCTCTTATAAAGCATCAGAGACCCAAATGTGGATCTGATGAGCATTTCTAATCCAACACTAAACACCACAGCAGGGCAAATCTCGGGTTGTGTAAAACACGCACAGATGCTCGAATTGAGATGCACTTTTGCATTTGTTGACCTCGATTTGCAAGTACTTTTGTTGGCGATCATACTTTAACATATTGTTTAGATCCCACAGTCATTGAAATCCTGGAAATATCAGTTATTAAATTGTGTTTTCCTGGAAAAGTCACTATTTCTTTTACCTACACAAAAGTGTGTTTGTGCTACTAATAGAGTATGTGATGAACAGTATATTCAGTTCCACTAGCATTTCATTGGAGTTTTTTCCTGATATTTGCAGCTTTAATGACTGAATTTGCTGTTATTTAACAAAAAAAATGTGGCTGTATTTGCTGCATTTTTGTGTTGTTTTGCAGTGAAAATCCTGATGTACTTGTGTAATTCATGTTAGTGACAGTAAGGCTACAATACAATTACCTTTTTTTTTTTTCCAGAAATAAATGTGAAAATAAGACAAAAATGCACAGTGCCACAAATAATGCAGAGTTTGCCTGATTTTGTGTTAAATTCTGCATTTGTAAAAAGTCCTGGAGGGACTTTATATTAGCCTGTAGCGAATCAGCTCATGGGGAAATATGAATAATTAATCATAACTAGTTATAATTAATTATAAATATTTAGATCCGCTGTAGATATTTACTTGACCTCTCAGGGTCAACTGTCTGTCAATTCTAAGAACGTTAATTTCCTGGTTAAGGGAAATAAAAAGGAGAGAAATAAGGAATGAAGTTATGGAACCATTCCTTATTTCTCTCCTTCTAAATATTCTAAATATAAAGATCTAAATATTTATAATTAATTATAACTAGTTGTGATTAATTATTCATATTTCCCCATGAGCTGATTCGCTACAGCCGACCAGAGGAGAATTGTTCTCCCGTACATTGGTTTGTTTTCTTCACTGTTTTCAAGGAGTTTTCCCTTTTTCCACTGTTTATCTTTGACTCTGTAAAGTTGCTTTTGCTGTTTTTAACAAAGTGCTGCAACAATTAACCTGCAGTGAAATAATTGAATTTGTTGTAGAATGACTGCGGAAAGTATTTAGACATTGAAACTGTATGAAAGTATTGCATTAGATGGAAAAACTGTGACATATGAGCTCAGATTTTGTTGCATTGTTAAAATATTATCAGAATTATTTGGGAAAAACTCTTTTGGGTCCAATGTATTGCTTTGCACTCAAATCATTACCTCTAGAATCCCTCAAGGAGAATTTCTTGATTTCTTGTGGTAAAATCTATGGAATTTAATGAGCGATTTATCAGTCTGTATCTCATGCAAGTAATTTATTGAATAGAGACTGAAGATTGAAAAGCATGTCAGAACTGAGTTGATGGATTGAGTTGTGACATTTTCTGTCAGACATATGAGGTAAAGAAACATCAGTATGGATGTGATGGAAAGGAAATGCACCGGGACTCGCATATGAATCTTGTTGCCATAATGTGAATATGTCTCTTATTCAGTAATCATCATTCTCAGCATCTCTGCTCTAGATTATGTCATGTAGACCTGCAGGTGGCAACAGGCTGATACGGGTCTGACCCAGATACAAGACCTGAACCGCTGCTCCACATAACACACCTCAAGGAAACGCCACAGTCACTAGCTAAAGAGATTAAGTTTACTGTTTGATTAGAACAGTCTTATACACTGCCATTCAAAAGTTTAGGATCAGTACGCTTTTTAATGTTTTTTTAAAAGTCTCTTATGCTCATCAAGGCTGCATTTTTTTCTTATCAGAAAATAAAGTAAAAACTGTAATATTGTGAAATATTATTACAATTTAATATAGCTTTTCTATTAGGGATGTAACGATTACCGTTTTGATGATAAATCATGATAAAATTCCCCACGGTTAGTATTACCGTTTCATCTTTTAATTATCATTAAAACCGTATTAGATTACTGCGATTTTAACAACTCGCGATAAATAAATACTGTCCAGCATAAAGCACAGTTTTAAGTAACAGTCTCACATGCGCACAGCACGCGGAGTAGTTTAGTTTTGACTGAAAACAGGGCGAAAAAGCTGGGAGGTTTTAAAAGAGTGCTAAGGGAATTATACAAATGAATATATAAATGTACCTCTGAAGGTTCTGACTGTCTTCACGGACAGAATTTACATGCCCTGCTATAAATTTTGACCGGTTGATGAAAAACAAGCTTATGTGGATTCTACACATCTCTAATATCGATTTATTATCAGTGCTGGAAACTGTTGTGCTTCTTAATATTTTTTTGAAACGGTGATACTTTTTTCAGTATTCCTTGATGAATAAAAAGTTAAAAAGAACAGGATTTATTCAAAATAAAAAAGTCTTTACTATCCCTTTTTATCAGTTTAACACATACTTGCTGAATAAAAGTATTAATTTCTTTAAAAAAAGAAAAAGAAAAAAACAATTACTTACCCCAAACTTTTGAAAGGTAGTGTATATTGTTACAAAAAAATTCTAAAAGATTTTAAAAATATGTCTATATATTTTTTGTTATTTTTATTATTTTAAATTTTTTAATTTTTATTGAACTAAATTAAAATGAGAAAGGTTTCTTTGTCAACTACATCAAAATAAAATAAATTCAAGTTTTTTTTAATTATGTATTTTTATTTATTTAATTTGATGAGAATGAAAATGAGGCTGTGAAGGCTAGACATACTGTACATTCAGTTTATGACGGAATGGTAAAACACACCTGTTGTGATTCTTTGGTAGGCAGAATCCATTAATGCAATTATTAGTGAATGAAACCCGAAGTATTTTATCCTTGAACACTTTACATGCATTACCTTTTATGATGGGTCATACTTGTTGATCTGGTAAACTTTTGTCTTTCCCTCTCACACATTCTCTCATTCTTCCACGCTTCATTAATGAGATGCAGTTAAATCCTGGATGAATATTTCAGTTTAGGTGTGGGTGGAAAACAAATGTGCAGACACAGGAAGAAGTGTGCTGGTTTTGACCCTGACTGCTGATAAATCTCTCTGTTCTGCATGAACTCCGCTCGTGAGAGTCGGCTCTTGGCCCGGCACTTCGTCTTTAACATTACAAACATGTTCAGCCGCGTTAAACCAACACCCTGCCCATCGCCGAATCAATTAATCAGCGTGAAAACAAGCATCCGTGGCCCAAAAATGATTTCCATTTCAAATCAGACCGATATACTGTGCCATTTGCTGAAACTAATTCCCTTATAATATTCAAAATGTATCCCTCGGGGGAATTTGGAATGTTTGTTGGCAGTGTAATTTATTTATTTATTCATATTAAACAGGAATTACCCACAAACTGGAGTAGGTAGGAGGCAAAGACTCCAATTACAATAATCAAACTGAGTGAGGGACGTGTCGGAACATGTGAATTTAGATTAAAATCCAGATCTGGAGGGACATTCATTCATGCCATTCACATTCCAGAACTGAAGTGATTGTAACTGAAGTTGTAAGAGAATGCTAAAGTTATTGTCCAGGGCTTTAGTGAATACAGTATTAGCTTCTGTTAACTTTTGCATATGTGTGTTATGAACTCAAAAGGGAGCTTTTTTGTGAAGCAAGTCTTTTATAGTCAGACTGAACAGTTCTGGTTTACTGAGCTGATGGGTTTTAAATATTCCTTAAGAAAGTGATTTGTGTCACAGCGATCTGTTAACGGCTTTATAGTGAGAACTAACTATAGTCCTATTTATCGCCGTTTTGTTGTCTGATTATTGATGCTTGCTCTTTAAGGCTAAGGATTTGAACAAAACCTTAACCATAAGTATTATACTTTGGCATGTCGCTTGTACGTAAATTGTATTTCAAATTATGCAGTGCTATTACAGAAAAAGGTGTGTAATAAATAATATTATTATATAAAAATGGGTTTTAAATAATGAAATGGGTGCTCTATTAAATGAAATGAAATGAAATGAAATGAAATGAAATTATTAAGTATTAAACTTTGACATTTAGGTTTTACATAAATCATATTTCAAATTATGCATTTTTTAAATGGTGTGTGCTGTTTATAGATTAAAAAATGTATGTTGTTATTATTATTATTATTATTTTAATATCAGGCATCTTAAAAAAGCTGCATCATTTAAAATGGGTTAAATTAATTTAAATAATGTAAAATGGGTTGCAGACTGAAGGCAAAATATTATAGAGAATGGATGGGCTCTTGTGACATCCAAAACATCCTAGCAACTGCATAGAAACACAAAAAATACCACCTTAGCAACCATATAGCAACACCCTGGCAACCACTCACAATACCCTCACATTGTGGCGATGACATTTTCATGGGCAAGCACCACTCTTTTTCTTCATAAAATGTAAAAATCTAGTTTTCTTTGACAACAGATGTGATATCATCTGCTACTCCGCATTGCCTTGTTTGCCCTTCATTCACAGCTGTTATATTAAGCATCATTCATATTTTATATGTCCTTTATCTTGTTTTATTTGTCTGTATTTTATAATGGCCTGTTGTGCAGTTGAGTTGTCTGAGAGGCCAAATCACAGGAATGCAATTGTATAAAGCCTGTGTACATCATAAAGGCATTTTTGCTTTTTCTGTAAAGCTGTATGTATTGTAAAAATCAGTATCCAAATGAACATGAATTGAATAGGGTTTAATAATTTAGTAGTACTTAAAATGAATGCCTTAGAATAATAAAGCTATTCTTTTTGTATGATTCATTTGTAAAAGTACTCTATAATTAGGTTTGGGAACCAAGAAACGCTTATTATTCCAAATGATGCTTCTGAATCTGTGTAGTATGACTCCCTAATGAATGAATTGAGACAGTTCATTTAGTGAATCAAACACCTATAACGACTCTTATAAATGACTCTTATGAACTGGTTCTTTTTAGTGAATCAAAAACATATAGTGTGACCAGATTTGTCTGACTTCTGAACAGATAACTCTCAACCGATTCTTTCTAGTGATTCAGAAACATAGATCAAGACCAATTTTGTTTGATTCCAAAACAAATTATTCTAAATCTTTTACTAAAAGGAAGAATTGGATCAGTGGAACTACTGACTGGTTGTTGGGTTGTTCAATGAGTAGTTAAAGACACACATTATGCATTGTATCAGCGGTAATTTATAAAAATGAATGAAATATGTTACTACATTTTGTGCATATTTAGTAGACCTATTGTTGCTTTATATATTATAGACCAGTGTTTCCCAACCTTTCTTTAGTCCTTTGGAAACTTTAACAAACTTGTGGCACCCTACAAAATTAATTTTGTCACAATATTTGAATTTCTAACTTCGATATGATAATTTGAAAAGTATAGATATTTGGTACAACAGGGAAGAACTGCAGAATATAATGTCATACAGATATTTTTAATATTATTAAAAAATGTTGTCCATCAATGGTGGCAATCAGTAGGCTAATTTCTAATGAAGAGACCAATTTATACTGAACGGTATACGAGAGAGCGGGATAATACAGGGCGTTGCACCACGTGAAAGTGAAACCTGAGCGGTGAACTAATTTTCGGCAGCCGAAATTTCAGTGCATCTCTAATTATTGGCGACATCAGAAATGGATATTATATAATAGATGCTTTTTTGAACATTTTGCAGATTTGCAAAAAATCTTCACCTTTCCTCCTCAGTTTCACCCTGAGAGTCATATATGGATTAAGAGCAAAGGAAAGATGATTTGTTAGATGACATCTCTCCTCTGTCAGTGCTCTACAGACGCTGTCATTGAACATATGTTTCATTTCTGACTTTAAAGGAGCAGAGGTCAGAGGTCACACTGACAGGGCTCTGGGTGGTCTGGCCCTGGCTCTTAAAAGAACCGCATTGTTACTGTCATCTTCTATGCTTTTTCATAGCACCCACCAGTGACTCCAAGGTAATGTCTGGATGTATGATTGTTTTCTGTCAGTCTGACTGTCGTTTCACTTCAGGCTCTTTAGCTTTAAGCTCCATTGTTGGACAAATGACCGAAGTCATGCTGAAAATCCATCTGTCTCTCAGTTTATTTCTTGTTAGATTAGTCTTGCAAAACATAAAGACAAAAACCTGGAAACCTTTATGATAACATGACAGATGGTTTATATACAGTTCTGAGTCTGCAGACAGAGACTAAACCATGAGTATCCCGAAAGTGTAATCATTACATTGCTGGGAACATTAAGGTCATGACAATATTAAGAGATTTACTACTGTTTCCATGGTCTATCATCCATCCATCCATCCATCGACTTCTGATACACATTAAAATCAACATTAAGACTGAATCACACAGACTGCACCAACAGGGGGCAGCGTGCTCTTAAATATATCTTATATATACAGTTTGCACATAAACAATTGCATATACCATTTGTTTTGTATGTTGGAACTCTTGGCCTTGAATGAAGGAACATAACTGCCTTTGTGTCGTCTGGCTATTGCTGGCACACTGAAGGTCCTGCTTCACAGTACACGGTGAATAGAGTAGTAAAGCCTCTTACTTTGACATGTAAAGTGTGTGTGTTGGTGTCTGCATGTGTCTATTTTTCACATGTACATTCTTTGCAAGTGCTTGTTCAGGAATTGTCCATTGGAGTGTGATTGTATGTGTTAATTGAGAGTTTGTGTGTTTGTGGGAGCCACAAGGATACCTGAAATTAGCTAGCTACATTAGGACCAGCCAACAGTTCCCTTGAGGAAAACAGCTTAATAGACAAACTAAATTATGTATAAATGCTTAAAGGTTTGTCCTAAAGGAGTAGTTCGCCCAAAATAATGACAATTTACTCACCCTTAGGCCAACCAAGATGCAGATCAGTTTGTTTTTTCATCAGAACAGATTTGGAGAAATGTAGCATTATCACTTGCTCACCAATGGATCCTCTGCAGTGAATGGGTGCCGTCAGAATGAGAGTCCAAACAGCTGATAAAGACATCACAATAATCCACAGGTAATCGACATGGCTCTAGACAATCAGTTAATGTCTTATGAAGTGAAAAGTTGAGTGTTTGTAAGAAACAAATGCATCAAGGCGTTTTAATTTAAAATAGTTTTTTTTCCTTGCCAAAATACGAGTTCATAATCCGTATCCACTTCCTCTGGTGAAAAAGTCCTTCCTGTTTTGGACTGTTTTCACTTCTAAACAGTGCTTGATCTGTGCATATTTCTCTCCTGATTCAGACAAGATGACTTATTCACTGGAGAAAGCAATATTATGGATGGATATTTTTGCTGAAAGCAACGGTTTGAGGTTAAAAATGTCTTAATGATGAATTTGTTGCACTCAACTTTTCACTTCACAAGATGTTAATTGATGGACTGGAGTGGTGTGGATTACTTGTGGATTATTGTGATGTTTTTATCAGCTGTTTGGACTCTCATTCTGACGGCACCCATTCACTGCAGAGGATCCATTGGTGAGCAAGTGATGTAATGCTGAATTTCTCCAACTTTGTTCTGATGAAGAAACTCATTTACATCTTGGATGGCCTGAGGGTGAGGCAATTTTCAGCAAATTTTCATTTGTGGGTGAACTATTCTTTTAAGGTTAGGTTGAGGAGACAGAAAATAGCATTAGCTCAGAATAAAACAGTAGAAGTCAATGGAAAGTCCACATCACGATAGGAAAACAAATGTATGCATGTGTGTGATGGGCTTCAGTCTGGAGGAGGATGTGGGTTATTGGAAGGAGAGCCAGTAAAATGCCCCATTACTATTCTGAGCACTGTGTGTGTGTGTGTGTGTGTGTGTGCATCAGTGCCTTTCAAGGAGGCTGACACGCCTGGTAATGCGAAACACATTTTAAAATGGGATATTCAAAAACTGTCCAACTGTTCCTCCTATATAATCTCAGATTATGGATCCTGGACTTTATTGCAAATATTTACCATCAACAAATTGTGGCCAAGTGCATCGATTTTAATTTGCCATGAAAACTGGTGCATTTTTGTTTACATCAACAGCACCATATAACATTAACAAAAGGGCAAAGATCGACAATCATATCCAAAAGTATCTTTCTCTAATGTACTCGAAGTCAGTCTGAGTTACATTTACAGCTTCCTTTTCCACCCTATACTCAATCAGCTGCTGTATCCCGCTGATATGGAGCAATAAGCAGCAGTTATTGAGCTATGACAGAGTTTAATTGTGTCCTCCTGCAGCAGACACACTCTACAGGCTCTACAGATGCATCACCTCTCTGAGACGCCCACTCTATTCCTCATCCTGACCAGACCGTAACCCTGCAATACACACCACAGAGGTATTGTGCTGCATCTCCAACAATCACCTTCTTCCCACTGCAGGGAAAGATAGAAATGGAGAGAGACAAACATTCATTCACGTGCAAGACAGTCTTCCGAGACCCTTGGGAATGGTGCACAAGCCTTAAAGGCAATATGAATTCAGAATTTACTTTGCAAATAAATGTGCCAGGTCTTATTGTGCATGATTTTCTTTTTTTTTTTGATGCTATTGTTGCTTTTGTAGCTTACCTTGCTTTTTAAATGCCTTATATATTTTTTGATCCATATTGTTTTTAGATATATATGCCAGGCTGATAAGTTAATATAGCATACATTTTATTTGCTATTATTAAATGGTATTTAATGTATCTTAGATATCGGTATTGGCTATATTGAAAACACTTGGAGATTTGTCATATTATGGAAGTTTAAATGGTTGCTAAATTCCATTTCATGTCTTTAAAGTCTTTTTCTTACTTTTTAGATTTTTTTTTTTAACTTATGTATTCAGTAAATAACACAGTTGGTTGATGTTCAGACCCAGATTTAAACTAACCACTAAGATTTTTGTCACAATGTAGATGTTTTTGTAACACATTAGAATAAGATTCTATTTGTTAAAATTAGTTCATGCAGTTAATTAATGCAATGAACAATTGTTTGCAGGTTTTATTGTTCTGTGTTAAAGTTCTGCATGTAATACATTTTTAGCATTTCAAGTTGTATTAATAAACATTAATGTATTTTGAACGGACATAAAAAAAAGACAATGAAAAATATTTACACAAACGTTTTCAAAAGTGTGAGGTCAGTATTTTGTATGATTTTTTTTTTATAAGAAGTCTTTTATGCTCACCAAGGCAGCATTTATTTGATCAAAAATTCAATAGAAACTGTAATATTTTTAAATATTATTACAATTCAACATAACTGTATTCTATTGTAATATACTTTAAAATTTAATTTATTCCTGTGATGCAAAGCTTAATTTTCATCAGCCTTTACTCCAGTCTTCAGTGTCACACAAACATTTCTTCTTATTATTATATATGTGTTTATATACACTCACTGGCCACTTTATTAGGTACAGCTTGCTAGTACCGGGATGTCACACAAACATTTCTTCTTATTATTATATATGTGTTTATATACTGTATATATATAACAGATTTATTTGAAATATAAATCTTTTATAGTATTATAATGTATTTAGTCACTTTTGATCAATTTAATGGGTAGGTGTGTGTACACATGTGTATGCATATGTGTGGGCATACATATATATTGTATTGTATTAATTTTTTATATTTTTTTTATTAATTTTTTTTTTTTTTATGGGATATGTGAATGTGTAGTATTATTTGTTAGGATGTATTTTCTATGCCAGTGTCAAAGATGAATTTCTGTTCAGGAAATCTGGACAGACAATAAAGTTAAACTAAACTAAACTAAAGCATCCTTACTCAATAAAAGTGAAAATTTCTTTAAAACAAATGTGTTACTGACTCCAGACTTTTGAACAGTTGTTTATAAAGTAACATTTAGGATTTAATCACTGTAAATCACTGTAAAAGTGATGTTCATTGTTAGTTCATGATACCTAATGCGTTAACTCAGAATTGAACCTTATTGTAAAGTGTTACCGATATTTGACTATCATAGATGGATGATGTTTTGTTTTGTTCTGTTCAGCTCTTTCTCTGTAGCACAGCAGCTTTGTTCCTGAGAGCACAGGGAGAGTATTGATGAATGTGTGCCGTGTGTTGCTGAAAGCAAAGCAAACACTAATGGATGAGCTGTCCTGTCTGGTGTACTCGAATGTCACTCTAAGATGACTGGTGGTTCCCGCGTGGTCTTCAGGGCATCTCTCAATCTGTTCAACATCTGGACACCACTATGAGTTTTGGAAGTATTTTTGACTTGCCTTGGTTTGAAATCGATCAGTTCACCTTAATACTTTATCCAAAATGTCTTTTTTTGTGTGTCACAGGAGAAAGAAAGGTTTGGAATGACATGAGGGTGAGCAAATAATGACAGAATCTTTGTTTTTGGGTGAACTGTCCCTTTAAGAAAAATCTTATTTCAAATGTAAAGGCAAGTGGATATCATCATTTCATTCTCCCATGTGTTCTCTCTAAGGACCCCCGGAAACATTTAATTTTCACTTTAAGTGTTGATCGTCTCCGCTATCCATTGAGATTGCCAGACACATTACATGATCTCAATTAAAATTCAGAGTCAGGACCGATCGATCATACGCACACATGAGCTTCTATAGTACATGTTCCTGCCTGCCAACTTGCTCCAAATGAAGTAAAGCGAGATTTTCATTACACTCGTACCTCAGCACTGTAATCACGCCTTTTAATATCTCTTGTCCTTGCCCTCCAATGACACACACCGATTACAGTCTCTTTTTCCATAATCCTAGACAGACACATTCTCAGACACATCTCGTCTTTATGGACCCCCACTGTGCTTCTGTTACTGTGTAGCTGTTTCACACCGCATTTCCTTCTCTCTCACCCTCGACTCTACCCGTAATAAGATGATTAGTGATTTATGGTCGCCTTGCTTTGTTTGCTCGATTTTGACGCTTCGGGCTGAGGGAGTTGAGCTTTTTTGGCAGCATTCTGAGTTTGTAATTAATTATCTTTTGATGTTTTTCCTTTGTAACGAGCCATTACTTTAATGTGCTGAAGTGAGAGTGGAGTGTGTATTTAATGACTGCATAGCTGTTGCTTTATACAGCATCTCCTCTTAATTTGGAGCATCTGAAGCTCGTTTAAGTGGCTATACAGTGTGTAAATGTGTTTGTTCAGAGCCGGTCTTAGCGAGACTAATAGTGGTCAGTTATTGTGGTTTCATTCTGCTTTGTGTTTTAGACTGTATTATCTATCTATCTATCTATCGGTCTGTCTATCTGTCTATCGATCTATCTGTCTATCGGTCTATCGGTCTATCTGTCTGTTGATCTATCTGTCTATCGGTCTATCGGTCTATCGGTCGGTCTATCTGTCTGTCTGTCGGTCTGTCGGTCTATCGGTCTATCGGTCTATCTGTCTATCTGTCTGTCGGTCTGTCGGTCTGTCGGTCTATCTGTCTATCTGTCTATCGTTCTATCGGTCTATCTGTCTATCTATCTATCTATCTATCTATTATCTGTCTGTCTGTCTGTTGTTGAAATGTTTCGGGTAAGTAAGATTTAAAAAAATAAACTTTTATTCAACAAGGATCTATTACATTTATCTAAAGGGACTGTAAAGACATTTATAATGTTACAATAGGTTTTCATTTAAAATAAATGCTATTCTTTTGAACTTTTGTTTAATCAAAAATCCTGATTTAAAAAATCAGCACGTATTCCACAAAAATGCACAACTGTTTTCAACATTGGGAATAAGGAATATTTCTTAAGCATCAAATCAGCATATTAGAATGATTTTTGAAGGATCGTATGGTCACATGATTTAAAGGGGGATGATTCTTTTCTATACGCACTGTATTTAATACTTCAATTATAATTTTAAATGTAATCTTTAGCAAATCTCAGAATGAATATCCATCTGTCATACTGTACATTATAATGTTGTGATGCCACTTTTAGCATTTTTAGTTAGTGTATTATTTTGTTTTATTTAAAGTTCAGAATTGTACTGTTAGCCTTTTTGTTGTTAATCGGCCACAGTTTTAATATGTATCTGTCCATCTATCAATCCATCTGTAGAGTAGACTAAAGCTGCAATTCATTAACAGTAAAATACATCAACGATGAAAAAAAATTACACACTTTACCTTTAAATTCTCGTTTTCTCTTTCTTTCTCTCCTCGTTGTTCTTTTCTTATTTTAATTGTTTATTATCATTGGTTTCCAGTCTTAACTAACTGCTACATGCAGTGGAGTTTTGGTTTGTTCCCACAGTAGACAGCACAGCTTAGACATACAAAATAATACAATACGAACAGCAACTATTTAATAGAGTGAAACCGCAGGATAAGATTAATTTCATCTCTTTGAAAAAATTTTCTGGCAATATTCCACAAGGCGTAATTGAGATCAAAATACTCAAGTGTTGATGTATGATAAAAATGTAGTTGATTTTGAGTGGGATGTTAGATTAGGCTTTTATTTTAATATGTACTCCAGCCTAGTTCTTCCATAATAAGCACTCAGCACTCAGTGTTTGTTTGTGCACATCTATGCCATGTCTAGGGTGTGTGTTTGCTTGCGTCAGTGACCTGTCTGTAGTGCCCTGTGTTTGACGTGCCCATAGCGCTGTGACAGATGCCAGCTGTGTGTCTGAGGAGGAGCTGAACACTGGCCAGCTGTTACTGTCAGATCCAGCCCCGCTCACAACCTTAACCCGACTGAGACAGACAGTGAGAACGCCACACTATTCTGTAGATGCAGTATAGAATATATGAGTTAATGTAACTTGTGGGACAGCGCTATTATTAGTCATAATTTTGCCTCTTTGCAAAGGTTTCAGACAGACTCTTTATTATCAGGTCTATCTATCCATCCATCCATCCATCCGTCCGTCGTTTTATCTATCTATCATTCTGTCTATCTAGCTGTCAAATGTAACTTAAAATTTAATATATAAATATACTGCTATTCATAACTCGCAAAAAAAAACTTTCAAATGTATTGTAGCTGTGATATCACATACTGTACTTATGGACTTTGCCAGAGAGGTCCGTCCATATTCATAATTATATGCAACTTCATCATAATTGGTGCATTCAGTTTTTATGACAGTTGCTCATACAACAGCAGCATGTAATTGCTCCATCAAACTAATTTTAAACAGAAGTCATGTTATTTTCTTTGTTAAAGACTGTAAGATGGCAATTTCCTCTTTCTGTTTTTTTTTCTGTGCATGTGCATGTGATGAATTAAATATTAGATTATAATTACGAATAAATTAATAAATAAATAAATCAAGAATGAATGAATAATATTTCTCAAAATGTAAATATATCATTTTAATTCAATGTAGTAGCAAGCACTGTAATAGGCCTAATTATAGTTGTTTTAAAAATAAACTATATTTTTAAGGGAACTTTTTGTTTTACTTATCTTGTTTTGTTACATCCTGGGAACAAGAAATGAGGTGATAGGCAGTGATGTAACTCTGCTCAGTGGTTACAGGTGTCTGAAGGGTATCACATCAGCAGGAATGAAATAAACAGAGCTTAATGGGGATGATAATGATGTGATAGATCTAAGATTTCAGACGGGTTTAGAATGAGCGTGTGTATGTATATATCCCATAAGAGCTGAAAGAGCGGTATTTATTGAACTGTATGGTGCAGTTGCACTCTGGAGAAGCAGTGCTGCTTTATAACCGTGATTGTGCGGCATGGAGCTAAAATCTCAGAGGTGTTTTTAGGGTTGAATTTATGACCTGGTATGAAATGCACTGACTGAGATTTTTCTTCATATGCAACAAATTTCTCTGATATTTTAGAAACAGTTTTTTTTTTTTTTTTTTAATTTTTAAATTTTTTTTTTTGTATTTTGTTTGTGTGTGTGTTTTGTTAGGCTTTTTTATGCTTTGTAAAAATATGCCATTGAAATAACATGGTTTTGTATAAGTACCATGGTATATATTACAGTGCTATATTTGGTCGTAGTATCAGAAAACTATTATCACTGCATATTAGAAACTAAATTACAGCACTTTTACAAATGACCAGACCTTTACCATGCAGTGTTCTGCATATATTGTTTGTAATGTATTCAAATTATTTATAACTTCTGACATGCATTACCTACAAGCATTCACAGCCACAGCCAGACTGTTACCATAGAAACCAGCTCTTTATATGGCAACGTCTCTCCCTCTCTCTCTCTTTCTCATTTTCAGCACCTGTTAAAGGACTTGTGAATCGCCCATTGTTGTTTGTAGGTTACAGTAGGGCAGATTTATTTGTATGTCTTTCTTTGTTTTATTACAAACATTTGTGCACAATTTGTGGCTGCATGACTTTGGTGCTGAATAGATTTACAATCATGATACCAAATATCCATAGATTCCATTTAATGCGAGTTCTGTTATTCTTTCAACTAATTTCTGTTTATATTTATAAAAAGAAATGCACCATTTCACATAAAATACTGGAATATGCCAGATTAATATGCAGAGACTACTATAAGTGTAAACACTGCTCTCTTTCAATATAACATAAGTGAAATTAGGAGGTACAACAAAAATCAGTTTTTGATTAGATTGAGGAAAAACCCATCATAGTGCTGAGCATTAATTTCCCATCTAACGCTGGACTGCAACAGAAATGCCATTGGTTACATGTTAATAAGCTTAACGACAGGCTTAGCTTAATAACTTTAATGCTATTGTTCAGGCTGTGTTGCATAATTTTTTTAAGGACAATATAAGATCCTATTTGTTTAATTAACTGAGCATTTGTGTAGTTTATGTCTGCTGAAATGAAGCGCCAATTTACTCTCTCTCCCTCTTTCCCTGCAGTTTGTGAAATTTTCCAAGACTGTATCTTTCATGGAAATTAGTTTTAGCTGCCTGTGATAATCAACGTTTCTTTCTTTGCATTTAATTGTAATTACTGTGCAGTGGTAGTGCATTCATGATCAGTATGCCACATTAAAGTAGCTTCATTTATACTCGCCTCCAGACTGAAGACTGAAGATTTTACTGATGAATTCATTCAGTTAGCTGACTTCTGTGTACTGTATAGAAATGTATATATGGTTCACCAAAGTTTGTTTGTTTGTTTGTTGCTATTTAGCATCTCTTGTTCTCTTTGGACCTTTTTTATTATTCAAACGGCCCTCCGTTGAGAGCAACATCTCAGAGGTGTTTCATATTTTGGCAAATGCGTCTCCTTTAATATTGGCCTGTGGAGAATTTCAGTGCTTAATTGAAAGATATTAGCAATGAAAACAATCAGATGCTCGTAACTTTCCCAGCTCTAAAGACTTTAGTTGCTTATCTGTTTATTAATATCTGTAACATATTGGCACTATGCCTCAATTAACCTTCAAATTTTTCCATAAGTCTCAAATGAGGGTAAAAATATGAAAGAAATTTAGCAGAACTCTGCAGTACTCAATACTTCATTTTAAAATCCTGGATATGTATCTATTATGTTGTATAGAACTATATCTTTCTTACTTCGTTTTTCTAAGCAGCCCCATTTTCCAAAGTGGGCTGGGTGATATAAGCAAAACATTATTTAAAAAAATATATTTCAAAATATTTTCAAGTTTTTATGGAAAACTGAAATGTATTTTTGACTTAAAATAAGGTATTTAGTAAAGATAGGCCTATCACATATTTAAAGAATTGTTGTACATTGTAGGAAACAAATGTAAATAGTTTAAAGGGGTCATATGATGCTATTTTAAAGATCATTATTTTGTGTATTTGGTGTAACAGAATATGTTGACATGCTTTAATGTTCAAAAAACACATTATTTTTCAAATACTGTACATTATTGTAGGTCCTCTATGCCCCGCCTCTCTCAAACACGTAGTTTTCAACAAAGCCCCCTCCTTTGACAAGCGCAGTCTGCTCTGATTGGCCAGCTGACCCAGTGCATTGTGATTGGCCGAACACCACAAGCACGAGTCGGAAATGTAACGCCCCTTACCATAATCGCGAGCTTCAGCTTTCAAAGTAAATATCAAGACAGTTAATAATGTCCTTAGTTTTACCATCAGTAAAAAAAAAACTAAACTCCGAAAGGGCAACAGAGTCAACAGACTCACAACAGACACAGTGATGATGCAGTACACAAGCTGTGGTTAAGACAGCTGACGTGCTATGATTTCTGACAGGCAGTTCACTTTAAAATGATATTTCATCTGCATGGTGTCATTTATTTCAAACAGAAAACGAGGTGAAAAGACAGCTCGGTATATCACCCACATGTAGTTGAAAGGTGCAAAAAGCATGATTTTCTCAGAACAAGTATAAATAATTTCTGTTTCATTTTGAGTGTTAAAGCTGCATTAAGACTTATGTTAGTTGCTAGAGTTAAAAAAGTCTTTGAACTTGGTAAATTTATGTTCAAGGATATATTTCTTGAACAATTTCCAGTACAAGACTAAGAATAAAAACCTCCTGTCAGACCACAGCCAGGATGCTTGAACGGAAAACTGAAGAATGCTAAACTCCCACAACTGGGAAATCAGCTTTTGGCTTAAATTTACTCAAAGATCCATCATGTAACACAACAAGTTGGATCTTCATGTCTGTAGCAGTGGACCACCACAAAACCTGCACTGGTTAAACTCTCTCATACAGTTATAAATAATGAAAGCTTGCAGTGTTTCATAATGATTTATCTGACAAACCCAGTAACGAATTTTAAAAACAGAAAAGTTTCCACATTTTCACTTTCACGTGCAGATCTTTGCTCTCTATTCCTTGTATAAAGCTGTTCAGTCATGACATCAACTTAGAGGACAATTTGGTAGACTGATGTTTAATAGTGTTTTTTAGCACATAATGGTTTCATAATTCACATGTGAGATATAACTGATTGTAATTTATGTTGTAGAACAACGCATGAAAGTCACTTCAAGTAATGTTCACCACAGACCTTATTTTACGCCAATATCCAAAACCGTTATTCCAGTAGGAGCACGTGACTCAAAAATGCAAATTCTCTTCCAGAATTTAGGACTACAAACTGAACAGCTTTGTTGCACCAAATATATGCATTTCCTGTTAGTTTCTGCCATCTGTTTTTCCCGGCTTGATAAAGGGCAGGTATGGCTTTCTGTCACGTTTCTCCTCTATAGCAGAAAATCAATAACCTTTGATTCCAATCAATGTTTCATGAAGATTTTCTTTCATTGCTCGTACTAATTGTATGTATGTGAGTGATACCGAGTGAGATGCTGCTTTGAGTTTTCTCAAAGGGCTTCTTCTTTTTGCACAATTTATGGCAGTTCTCCTTCTTAATGGACTTGGAGAGAAAGTAGGAGACAGAATGATCATGAATATGGCCTCCACCTGTTTAGGTCACTTTTTGAGACCAAAACCCTGATTATTAAAGTCTGAACCTCTCTCATTTTATTTCATCAAGCTTGAAAAGGACATAAAAGCAATTCAAACGTACCATACACGTTATATAATAGCTGTGCGTGAAGAGGAACAGAATGAAGCCATTATTCACAAATAATCATCCCCTCTCTCCAGTTTCACATTCAAACTTGGCATATGATGTTTACTCACAATAGATGTGAGAAACAGTGTAATGATGTGCTAAATTTTATTATATGTGTGTGCAAATGAAATCTAAGCACCTGAGAGGAACGATTAGCAGTAAATAGCAACTCATTGTCACATTATTGCACATACTGTTATGCAGTTATATCACTGCATTGTAAAAACGGCCGGTAAAGTGTCATAGAAGCATGTTCTAATTAAGATTTTACACTGGCATTGATCCATAAATGACACTAGAGACACATTGTTAGTTGTGATAGGACAGATGGAATAATCACTGGATTTAGCAGAATAGCTTTTCTCATCAGAAGTCCTCTCGAAAGACAGCTCTGTACTTGAATGCTAAGATCCAAACCAGACAGCAATAAATCATTAGCCACAAATGTCCAAAAAAAACCTCCTGACAGCATCTGTTTGCAAGGCTACGGTTTAGATAGAACTGGGCCAGGAGCTCTGGGGATCTTCCTGTCTCAATCGCGCACACAAGCTTCGGTTTTTCTTATGAGGTTGCTCTCATTCTCATCGCATTTCGTCCTCTTCCAGGGGCAATAACAGGCTAATTCTGGAGTTTCTTCATCCTGAGATAATTCCGAGGCTGTTATCCTCCCCACCTTTTTCCATCCTGTTGTTCCGGCACTCCTGCTGAGGGCTCTTAAGATGCTTTGAGGACGTCTAGAAAACCTCGCTGCGCCGGAGTTGCCTTTGGGCCACCACCAACATCTCGAACCAGTAAAAACCCAGGAGACGAACGTCTTAACATTTTAACGAACATCTTGATTTATATATATCTACCAGACTTAGCAGATGCAAATTTTAATAGTACATTTCTCGCTTTCTCAAGTTCACTTTTCATTGAAGTCTGCATGGGTTATTTCAGGTGAAGTTTAAGTGCCTGTTTATGATAAAACAAAAGTTATTTTATTAGGTAATAGAACACAATTTTGAAAAGCCTCACTAGAAAACCTATTGTCCTGTATGTTATAAAGGCATAAGTATCTACACAGGCAGCTACCTTGTAAGACAGTCCAAATTGAAATCCAAATTGACAATTATTATTTGTTTATGGAAATTGCTGTGTTTATTATTAACTACTTATTTGTTCACATTGCACCAATCAGTAAACATCAATTATCCAATCGAGCCAATCAATTCCTGATGGACTAAAATTGGGTCCTGTTTTCTTCGGATGACAATAAGGAAGAAAAGTCAGTCGCAGTTTTCTATTCATGGCAACATTAACTGAAATGTAAACTACATGAGAAGTTCACTGCAGTTACATGGTGACTTTTCTGCAAAATTATGCAGCCAAAAAATATCTTATTGTCCTATTGTCTGTTGTCAATAGTGTAGCCATTTTTGAAGCACAGCTCACAAAGAAGCGGCTTTCAGATCAGCTTTCTGTTGGTCAGCATAGCGAATCCATGTGACCAATTTGAACCCATTGCAAAATCTGCATGGGGAAATCTTTCACCCATGAGAAATTCATGATTGCATGGATACATTTTGAAATGACTGGCTTTCGCTTGTGTAAATTCATCGAACAACGGAAAATGTGACTGTACCTTAATGTTCACAGCCATTTACCGTAGTCTGATGTTAGCAAGGTAACGACTTTATATAGAAATATTGGGTGCACCCTACTTAAACCAGTCTAAACTGCGTTGTTGGTCTTTGCAAGTTTAAGCTGGTCTTAGCTGGTTTACGTTGGTCTCTCAGTCTGGCCAAGTTGGTGTTTAGCTGGGTGGCCAGCTGGTTTCCCAAGCTAACCAGGTGAAAAATGCCCAAAACCCATCTAAAATCAGTGAGCCAACCACCTAAGACTGGTTTTGGATTTTTATTTATTTTTTAAGCAGGGAAATACTGTAAAAAAAAATAAAAAAAATGCTGTATAGACAGTTTTTACTTAAACAATTGTTTGTAAATTTATAAATGTCACAATTAATTAAACAGCAAGTAAAATTTGACATTTTGAAGTGGAAAGACTAAAATAATGTTTTCTTGTAAAAGATAGTCCAGTAATTGTATTTACAATTTTTTTTAAACAGTGCAGGGCATTTAATTAGATGGACATTCATATTGATATTTTTGCTACAGTATAACATTTATTTATATTCAACATTTCCCTTGACTCAACCCCATCCTATATGAGTAAGTTTGTTGCAATGAATTTTGAGATACATGCAGTTAAGGCTGGGCGGTATATCGCGTTTGTAAGATATATCGATATGTTTTTAATAGGCGATATGGCATGAGGCAATACCGCCTATATCGATATACAGTAGTTTGATACGAGCGCATCTGAATAATAGCAGAGGACATAGTGAGCTGCTGCGGAGAAAGTGCATAATCCCAAGATATAGTTAACACGTATAACGGCTCGCCCCGTCAGATGTTCTGACAGACACACATGCTGACAGAGATGATACCTGCACTGTTTAACTTCACAGACTTCAGTGAACGAGCGCAATAGAATAAGAGCGCAATAATTTTGTCATATGTAGAATTTTAAACCTACAAGTAAGTGTATTTTATGATAGCAGATAGCAGTAATGGGGTAATCAAAAATAAAATGCAATTAGTCTGTGCTCTTGTGTTTATTTACTTTCATTTTTAGTTTAGTGAATTGAACTGATGCCTTAAAAAGCATTATTTTTGTTTTTAGATTGTAATGTTACAATGTTAGAATGTGATTTTAGTCCCTTTTATGCATATAATGGATAGCATAGCCTACTTTCACTATATTTGTTTTTATTGCCTTTAATATAAACATCATTTTATTGGACAAAATTGGGCAGGATATTATATATATATATATATATATAGAGAGAGAGAGAGAGAGAGAGCAGGATATTATATATAGAAAAAATCCAAATAGAAAATGTAGAGAATATTGAGATATATATACCGTATATTGCATTTCAGCCAAAAATACCAAGATATGAGTTTTTGGCCATATCGCCCAGCTCTACATGCAGTGTTGCATTTGATTTTGGTCCAAACAAGGCATCTTAAAAGCAGTGTTTTAGTTTGGAGTGAATGCATGATGCCTTAAAATTCTGTCTAGGTTGGCAGCTCACTAAGTTTGGGAACAGAGCAAAGTGTTCTGCTTGTGTTGGTTAATATGGAGTGTGTCGTATGGATCATCTCTCTTCAGAGCTGGTCTGCTTGTGTACTGTTGTATGTCGATGGCGCTCGTGTTTGGTTGGGTATTTGGATAGGATTCATGCTTAAATTGGCCTCCATCCCGGCGTCTCACACGCACATGCATTCACGCACCGGTGCTCTCTTTGGCCGGACCGAGCGTCTCTGGAACAGAGATGTCACGGCATTGAGTGTTCTGCCATGGTATCTAGGGCCGTTCTGAGGGTGTGGAGGAATTCTGGTGCTCTGCCCGGACCTACAGAGAAACAAGCAGGAGAGATGAGCCGAGGGAACATGGCATTTACAGAATTATACTTGACTCTTTTGTTTGCCAGCATGTTGGTGGCCACAATCATTGGCTCAGGCTTAAAGAACGCTGCCAAATTGTGGAAAACCTGGAATAACATGGCAAACTTGAGGATATTGCTTGTCTGAGTGTCATGAAATAGGATTGTTTTTGTGGAGTGTTGAGATCTAGCTTATTTGAGATGCAAAACAGTCAGATGGTGTACACGAAAGGGCTAATTCTCTCTCGCTTTCTCACAATTATATATGTGCTCACATTAGGGATGTTAATTTCGGTTATTTTTCCTATAACCGACAACCGACACTCGTTACCCGATTGTTAACCGTTAACCGACAAGATTATTTAAATTAGAATTGAATTAAATTAGAAAGGATAAGTGTCTGTGACCCGTTAAAAAATACTAACATTTGTTTTCCAGGGATTCTCAAGTGATTGCGCCGGCGCCGCATGCGCACACACAATTAAGCATTGCTACCTTGACAATGCAGCCTGTTCATTATCATAATAAAATACAGTCAGT
>NW_015627248.1:1363286-1373927 GCF_001515625.1 Sinocyclocheilus rhinocerous
AGGGCCGGTGTCCTGCAGAGTTTAGCTCCAACTTGCCTCAACACACCTGCTGGAAGTTTCTATGCCTAGTAAGAGCTTGATTAGCTGGTTCAGGTGTGTTTAATTAGGGTTGGAGCTAAACTCTGCAGGACACCGGCCCTCCAGGACCGAATTTGGACAGCCCTGCTATAGTCTATATAACGAATAAATAGGCCTATACGAGAAACATATTTTTACATCAATAATGAATTAAGAAGATGAAAGAAAAACTGTGCAACAAGTAGCCTAGTGTGCAGAGTTTCGGTTCATTTTTGTGCTGCGCGAAAGGAAACAGACGGCAGAAACATTTTTTTTGTAAAAAATATGTAGCAAAATCTGTGCCGTTAAGTATTATCACCGCACCGCCATGATGTTATGCAAAACATTTTGTTTTACGTGGATATTGGAACGCGAGTGAAGCCTAGGCTACATAATAAATATTAATTTGCCATTCAAATACATCGCGAATACGAAAACATTTGATTTTGTGTGGAATGAGAGACCCAACGTTGGTTTCAGTTTCGTTTTAGCCTAAATGAATTCGTTTTGGCTTGTCGTTTATATTGCTATAGCTTCTTATATTTCTGCTTCTAAATTTTGTTAATTGAAAGGATTTATTGTGGAGTGAGGGAAACTAAAATAGCCTAGCTATGTTTACGCGTCGGCATTAGGCCTATTTCTGAATGAAAAAATAAAATGCGACTTATGTTTTTTCCCCCCCCCCAAAAAATAATTTTTTTATGCGCGTAGCGTATTTTAACCATGCAGCAAACCTTTTAAAATATTTTGATAAATTACAAAAAAAATAAAATAATTAAATGACTTTTTAAACCATTTAACTGATTATATTAACCGGTCAAAATTCTTACGGTTGGTTAACCGGTTAAACGGTTAAAATGAACATCCCTAGCTCACATAAATTCACTCGCACACACCGTGAGTCTCAGAGCGCACTTTTAAAATCTGCTCACATCCACATTTCTCATTTCACATTTTTCTTCACAATTTGTCATTGTGATTGGCTAACATCTCTCTGCTTCTTTCTCAGATCGCCAAGGCAACAGAACATTAATTCTCAGCTACTTCCCATGCTCACTTGCATGTTGTAGCAGCTCATTTCCACATCAGAATAAACCTTTCTAAGTCTTTTTTTTTTTACATTTCTTTTTTCTTGCATACTAATTAAGTTAGCATTTCAAAAATTAGGCTTTAACTTTTTCTTAAAGGCAAAACCATTGTTTTTTTTTCAGGCACTGGTCAGTTTTGTGATTTTGGGCCACTTTACTTTTATATCTTTGTCTTATTTCAGACTAGTAAAAAGAAAACATCCGAAATAGATATTTATGTGATTGTTATATTATACTTCATCTATTTGCATCTGTAGATTTCAATTACAATACATTGTGTTTAAAGGCTGTTTTCTCAAACTGAGTGTTTTCTCATGCACCGAGCCTGGTTTGTTTTATTCCATTCTATATTCTGAAGGTTTTGTACAAACGTGTTTGTTCATATATAATTTGATATTCTATATCATTTTAATATTTTATTCCTAAATACATTGTGATTTTTTTTTCTCCTGGCTGTTGACAGTATTTTCTGATTTATGGAGTGAGAAAAAGAGATGTCCTAAGTGTTCGGGAAGTATCTGAAATTAGCACATCTTTAATACATCTTTGCATATTTAAACATAACATTTTAGAAAACTTGTAGTAAAAAACAACTGTCTTAATACACTGTGATTAATCAACTTGGGGAAAATAGAGTGATTTGTCTATTAGTTAAAATTATTTTCCTAATCATTTATTGTGTCTTGCCTCCAGTTTTCTCACTGGTTTGGGTTACACATGGACTTTATTGCTTATAATTTTACATTATAGATATAATGTAATATGTATTCCACAAGGAAATAGCATTCCTCATGAAGGAAGCACTGATGTTGAAGTAAATCTATAATTATCAGGTTAGTAAAATAGCCTCTTATTGGCACTAGCTTCCAAAGAACATTATATGGCTCTTCATTAGAGACCCTTTATTCTCATTGGTCGATTGTCACCGTCTCCATGGAGATTTATCAGATAGATGGACAGATAATAAGGAAGTGAGAGTCTTTTGAAGTGAAAGTCTGAATGTGATTTTTATAACGATTCCTGTGGTGGAAATAAAGACGAGAAATGATCCCATAGTGTGCTTATATATAAGACACTTATCTATAGACACCTTTTTTTCCTTTCTTTCTTTTCTTTTTTTTTTTTGATTAGATGCTTTTGAAAGCTGCATTAGTACCCATAGATACAGAGGTGATCTGCCCTTGATTAACAGTGTATTTGAGCTCACATGTAAATTGACTTATTTCTTTGAAATACACAGGATAATCAAATAATTATTGGAAGTGAATTCTGGGAACATCTTCATGATTATTTTATGAAAGGCACAGATTTAGAGCAAATAGGAGCAGTCACCTTTTCACAATTTCTGGTTTTACTCTTTGAGGGTGATTAATTTTTTTTAGATTCGTTAGAATATATTAACATGACCTTCCTGTTCAATGACTAGACAGTTGAATTAGTCCTGTAGAATTTGCACTTGATCCTTATTAATATGGTTTTGAATGTTTGATGTCAGATCTCACCCCTTCATTCTTACATCAAATTCTTTTGATTCTTTTAAAGTTTTACAACTTGATCCTTATTAATATGGTTTTGAATGTTTGATGTCAGATCTCACCTCTTCATTCTTACATCAAATTCTTTTGATTCTTTTAAAGTTTTACAGAATGCTTTACAGAACATAGACTGAAAAAGTCAGGTTGTGGAAATAAAAACCACAATATTCATTTTACTCCAGAGGTTCGTTTTTACAGGTAACATCTTTCAAGAAAGACTTAAGATGAGCTCTGAAGTTAAGTGATGTCATATGTTTCTTTAGAGGTCATAAGTCTGTGTGATTGAATTCATAAAAAAAAAAAGGTTTAACTGGAGAATTCATGGTGAAATACAACTTTACCCACATTTCTGAAGCAACATCCACCAATCCGTGAGAATTGTGGCAGTTTGACTAAACAGTGGCTGTCAAATTCATGTAAAACGCTTGTGAATGACTTAACTGAATCAGTCTTTATACACTCAGTCCATTTATATATTGGCATTTAAATGTTTAGTTATGAACTGATTTTAACAATACATATTTTATTTTACTTACAGATAATCTGGATGCACAAAATTACTGTTCAAACGTTTTAGTGACAGTAAATGCTTTTGCATTGTTACAAACGTAAATAATAATAATAATAATAAGTGCTGTTATTTTTTTTGTTTTTTGAGAATTTAATGCTTTTATTCAGCAAGGATGCTTTAAATTTATTAAAAGTGACAGTAAATGCTTTTGCATTGTTACAAACGTAAATAATAATAATAATAATAAGTGCTGTTATTTTTAACTTTCTATTTTAGCATAATTTTCTATTTTAAATTCATTTTAACTTACTTTTTTTTTTTTCAATATTAAAATAGAAAACAGTTATTTTAAATTGTAATAATAATTGCAAAATTGAAAGGTAGTGCATTTTAAAAATCATCTCTCTAGTAGTAACGAAAAATTATGATCATGTTCACCACTGAACACTCTGGCACTTTACTTTATTGATCTTACTCTTGTTTTTAAAAAGTAAATAAATAAATACCGTTTTGAATTGGAGTTAACTTTGAAATATAGTCTTTAAAACAGTGCATCTGGAAATAAATTGTCTGTAAAGATAATTAATTTAAAGGGGACATCGGATACAATTTTCACCTTTTTAGCTTTTTAAAATACATTTATAATGTTACAAAGGATTTCGATTTCAATAATGTGCTGTTATTTTTAACTTTCTATTTTAGCGTAATTTTCTATTTTAAATTCATTTTAACTTACTATTTTTTTTTCAATATTAAAATAGAAAGCAGTTATTTTAAATTGTAATAATAATTGCAAAATTGAAAGGTAGTGCATTTTAAAAATCATCTCTCTAGTAGTAACGAAAAATTATGATCATGTTCACCACTGAACACTCTGGCACTTTACTTTATTGATCTTACTCTTGTTTTTAAAAAGTAAATAAATAAATACCGTTTTGAATTGGAGTTAACTTTGAAATATAGTCTTTAAAACAGTGCATCTGGAAATAAATTGTCTGTAAAGATAATTAATTTAAAGGGGACATCGGATACAATTTTCACCTTTTTAGCTTTTTAATTTTTTTGCGTTTAGTTAGGTTTCTGGCGTGTATGCCAGCTCAGAAAAGCTGAAAAGAAAACACACAACCAGTTTGTTATGGGCTGTCTGAGTCTGAAACTGTGTCATCCAGCGAGCTGTTTCAATTTGCAGCCGGTTTCTATGTAGATAGCTAGCTATTTGAATAAGACCACCTCCGAACCATATACAGAATCCTAGGCAGCAGTTCACGTGTCTTCTGTCGACACGCCCCACAGAAGAGAGGGGCGGGGGGAGCAGTAGCTCATTATCATTTAAAGAGACATGCACCTAAACGAGTCGCTTTGAACAGGGCTGTTTTTAAAGGGGTCATATGATGCTGCTAAAAAGAACATTATTTTGTGTATTTGGTGGTTAAAGACGAACAAAAGCCCTCACTAGGAAATTGTGAAGAGTTCACTACTGTAGTTGATCTCAACAAGTGATTAGTCAGTTGTTGAACTAAATCCTAACCCATATTTAATGGAAAATTACTTTACCATTTTATATTATATCCATGTTGATTATTTGATTGCACTCTTGCATTAAAAATAATAGCCTTTTGTCGTCTTTGTGATTTTCAAACACTTCTTACTTGGAATCGAATGTCGTGATTCACCTTGGAGCTCTCTGGTTTAGTTGAAGGCTTAGATCTCCTCACTGAATAATGTTTTTGAAATTTTTATGCACTACATCAGTGTTTCTCAACCCCGGTCCTGGGCGCCCCCCAGCACTGCACATTTTGTGTGTTTCCCTAATCAAACACACCTGATTCAACTCATTAGCTCATTAAAAGAAACTCCAGGACCTGAAATGGGTGTGTCAGAAAAAGGAGACATACAAAATGTGCAGTGTTGGGGGGCGCTCAGGACCAGGGTTGAGAAACACTGCACTACATGGATGCAAAAATACTATCGCGCTCTACTGATCTTCAGGTCTCAGTACAGGGACTGTTTGCTGAAGGCCAGGACTGATTTGCCTCATTCTCTAACAGAAAAATCCACTTCAATGTGCGTATTGATCTAATCTAACACCCGTATCCATGTGTAACTCTCACTAGCATACATCAGCACTTTCAGGTCTAAGGAAGCCAAGGGAGAACAGGGTTCCGAAAATGAGGGCTCCATCTTTAAACCCACTGAGACCACAAACGCAGCACTATTAAACTCAGAGCTCTGAGAAATTAATTGACTCTTCTGACCGGTATTGGAGGAATCCGATAGATGTGTATTCAGGTTAGTGCTGGCGAGGGCCAGTGTTGCTTTAATGATGCAGGGGTGCCGCGCTCTTCTGCTAAGCCGCGATGTGCTAGTACACATGTAGCCGAGCCGAGAGGGAGCAAATTAGAGCAGAGAGCTGACGCAAGAGTAAGGACAAGGTCACCGTTTCGTCTTCCCTGGGACTTTGGTCGGATCAGTAAGTTTTTTTTTTTTTGTGCAGTGAAGAGGGTCATTTAGCTCTTGCTCTGGGTCTCTTCTCCAAGTCCTTCATTAGTTCACCTCATTGATCACCTTAAAACGTCCTTCAGTTTGTTTAGTCCACGGCTAATTAATTCAAATTATGCTTGGACATGAAATTGAATTGCTAAACACCCCAGAAACACAAAGGGATTGTTCTGTGGCAGTGCCAAAGGACTGCAGATGCCCCTTGTAATGTATAATGCATAAAGCATATCATCAGATGGGGGATCAGATAGTTTTAGCATGTTATTAATTTCATCAAACAGATTTCACTTAATATAGTGACATGCTGCAGACCACTTGTGTTTTCATTTAAGTTTTTGCATGTTATGACTGAAAAAATGCCTGATATTAAAATTCTATACTGTTTTGTCTGAATGAATTAAAATAAAAATAAAAATTAAATATGTCTTATTTACTCACCCTCATTTCATCTAAGATGCAGATGAGTTTGTTTCTTAATCAGAACAGATTTGGAGAAATTCAGCATTACATCAGTTGCTCACCAATGGATCCTCTGCAGTGAATGGGTGCCGTCAGAATGAGAGTTCAAACAGCTGATAAAAACATCACAATAATCCACAAGTAAATACACCACTCCAGTCCATCAATTAACATCTTGTGAAGTGAAAAGCTGCATATCAAAATTTATGGTGATTTTAATAAATAATATATTAATGAGATTCATCCTGTCTAGACAATGTTTTTAAAGGGGTGGTTCATTGCGATTTCACTTTTTTAACGTTAGTGTGTAATGTTGCTGTTTGAGCATAAACAACATTAAAAGACAATGCAGAACAGTCTTAATGGTCCTAAAAAAAAGTTTCAAAATGCATTATTAAGTTTTTAATCATTAAGTTTCTTTATTTAAATGTTCTTTTGATCTTTTGTGTGAAATTAGACTCAGACATGTTCTTGAAAGGCCATGTTGTAAAAAGCATGGGGAAAAATAAAGAGCATAGTAAACCACATTTCTCTCTCAAAGAGAGAAAGAATTACTTGGAATACAAGTGGATTGGTCTGTCCTCATAGGTTGTACAATGCTTAGCCTCAAACTAAACGGCTTTCTGGAAGTTGTCTGCTGTGATGAATCAGAATGCTTAGTATAGTAAGACTTGTTTATGCATGAGTATGTGATTATAATGTAAGGTCAAGCTGACGATGTGTCAGTTTCTTACTGCCCCTTTGCAGCAATAACAGTTTTGGTTATGCTTTCCTCTTTCTCTCTTTATCAGTTTTCCTCCCTGTGTCTCTCAAACCCCCTCGGCTGTGTTTCTTGCACATTCTGTCCTGCTCTCATTCTCTCTCTCTCTCTTCACTGCAGTGCCTCGGGGTCTCAGCAGCGATGTGTTTTATGAACAGTTCAACCAGGGGAGGCAGAAGAGGGAGGGAAGACAAATTAAACCTCCGACTGCACTACATATAAACTGTTTTGGCATCTCTTCACCTCCCATGGTTCTTAAGTTCATCTGAACCACACACCAAGCTTTATTTTCGAAGTATAAATAAATGACTGATAAATGTTAGTCCAATCCGTCTATCTGTCTGTATGTGGATCTGTCTATCTGTCCATCCGTCCATCTACCTGTCGTTCTTTTGTTCTATCCACTATGTTTATTTACAGCATATCTACAGCATAGTTGTAGATATGTGTATAGAATCTATAAAATATGTAACCTACAGCACATTTGTTTTACCTTTATATATATTTACAATTAATTAGCCTTGCTGATATAGCAGTGCACCACTAGTTATTTTCAACCTATTCATTAAAAAAAAAAGCAAAGAAGCAGTGTGACAGACAGACAGACAGCACATAATGATGATGTTTATGAGGTGGGTTAGTACTGTCAGTCTCAGACTCTGCTCTCTTATTATGCGAGTGTGATGAGCTGGGTCTGCCTCCATGTCCAATCAGCAGTGAGTGCTGTCATCTCTAAAGCAGATAACTGCACAGCCTCCTGGAGAGGAAGTGAGGACAGGGCTCGTCCTTTTGGAGGAGAAGGTCTCTTTCTCGCTTGCTCGCTCGCTTGCTCTCTGTCTCGTAGTTGCAATAAATTAGAAGATAATTAATGCATCAAGGTTTCTGACTTCAGGGTCTAGACTGAGATATAAATGTTGCCATGTTTGTTAGTGAATAAATTGTTTTTATATGTCTCATTTCACCATTTTGATGAGATATTATGCACAATGCAAAGTTATTATGCACAAATTATGAGGTGAACAAAGTGTGTTGAGTTTTTTGTTATGGTGATAAAATTATTTTATTTTATTACTTTATTTTATTTTATTTTTCACTACAAGTAAAAATGAAATACAAGGTATAGTTTTGGGTCAGATGCCTGATTTGGATGAGCTTCACTTAGTAGTTACAGCAGAGACCATGCATCAGTTCAGACTAAACCTGCGGTGTCTATTATGACAGGAGAACTCCATTATGGAGACGCCCTCATCATTAAAAATTAGTTTGGACAGCGTCAAACTGCTCTCTGACCCTCCTTTAACTCATAACAACACTCCCTCATTCCTGCCCTTGAAGAGAGGGCATTAAAAATGAGGGTTAAATTATCTGCAGCTGCTATTAGCTTCAAACCTGGACGTTTCAGCATAAAGCATGAATATTTTACATTTCTATTTCATAGGTGTTAATCGGCATTAATTGGTCCATTAGGGGGGATGAATTTGAATTTTAAGGCCATTCCTTTGTGCCTCATTTAAACAGCAGTGCTAATTAAAGGCAGGTAATATCTCTCTCTCATCACGTGCATTACTAGAGTTCAGCTTCTGTTCTCAAATAACACGGTGTTTAAAAGAGAGCTTGATGATCTTAAAGACGGAGTTCAGAGGTTGTTTTTCACTCTTTGACAAGAAAGCCCGGTTCTTGACGACTATAGAAGGGTGGGCTGGCAGATATCCTGGGTGGGCATTTTTTAGTAATCATATCATCATATAGTCTAGAAGATATTTATACTGTAGATATTGCTATATTAACTATAATATATGTACACTGAAAAAAGCTTTCATGGGCAGCCTAGAATATCATGCACTTTCACAGCAAAATAAACTTTTTTTTCTTTATTGAATAGTAAAAAAAAATAAAAAAAAGCCCTCTTTGTTCTCTTTCTCTGGATTATTGTTTCAACACTGGTGATTCTTTTCAACTAACTTTTTTATTTATACCAAACAAGGCTGTAATCATGTCTAGAACATTGCCGGGACCAATTGTTTTGAGGAAAACATAAAGACTAGACCTCTATGGTAATGATACTTATTTAAAGAAACTAAATAAATAAAGGATTTAAATTGATTTGGGGGAATAAATTAAAATAAGAAAAAAGAACAGTAAAAGAACAAGAATAAGAATTTTTGTAGAGTAGGCTAATCAATTTGAACTGCAAATAATATTTTTATTTTAAAATATGCACCCATTCAATTTCAGTTGTTGAAAACGCAAAACAGAAAAATGCTATTGTCATAATCAATTATGAATTAGGCTACATGAATCACGTAAATGACAGACCTACTTTCTATTCAAAACTGCGGAATTTGACATAAAAAGTCGAATAGTTTGCGTCACTGGTCGTTTACGTCATAGAAGAGGAACGCTATGTTTCTTATAGTTGAGCCGACTGTTGCTATAGTAACGAACGCAACTTTCGTCGCACAAGCTCTTTACTTTCAGTTTTCATTCTTACATTCAGCATTAACAGCAAGCCAAAAGGGGTAAGCTTTCAACTGAACTGTATAGCCTACATGCATTTTAGACGTTTATATTATATTCTTGCCCCGTCCATGCAATGAATGCACGTTATTGAATGAGAGGGTTTTTAGAACATTAAAATTGCTCAGGTAATTTCAGTGGTAGGCTATGATACATATTCATGTAGCCTATTAAACTCCCCGTGATAGCGGGGTGATAGCTGCCCGTTTTCGCTCATTGTCATGCCTCTGCTTTTCTGCAACAGACTGAAGCCATGTGAATTCAGCGCACCTTGCATTCAGCTAATAAAAGAAAAATGCTGCAATTTTCTGGTGTTATTTTATTATTGTTGGGGTACTCTCCCGCTATATCTTAAACTTCTCAAAATACAGTCTGCTTCAGATTGGTTTTAATCACTGCATAAAAAATTTACGCAATCTTTATCTAGTTCTGATTGGGTGGGCAAGACAGTCATTTGGGTGGGCTCAGCCCCTTCCCATGTCTGGAGCCGGCCCCGTTGACAAGTCCTCTGCACAATCTGACCTGTGTTGTAGCCTGGAATTAAACCACGCCATGCTGGTTTCATTTGGCCAAAGGAGAACTGGCCCCCTGACTGAGCCTGGAAAACCTTCTTCCCATTGACAACTTTCTGGCAGAGGGCAGCAGATTTTCCTCAAGAATTTGACGGTATTTTGCCCCATCTATTTTTCCTTCTATCCTGACAAGTGTTCCAGTGCCTGCTGCATAGAAACGCCCCATAACAGGATATCACCACCTCCATGCTTTACTGTAGGAATGCTGTTATTTGGATGGTGAGCTGTATTGGATTTCCGCCAGACATATCGTTTGGTGTTGAGGCCAAATAATTAAATTTTCGTCTCATCTGCCTCAGAATCTTCAAGTTGCGTTTTGGCAAATCTCAGTCGTGACTGCATGTGGTCTTTTTGAGGAGTGTTCTTTTTCTTGCAACCCTCCCACACAAGCCACATTTGTGGAGAATTTGGACCTTCCACTTCTTAATAATAGACTCCACTGTGCTTCTAGGCATTGATTAAGCCCTTGAATTTTTTTTGTATCCAGCTTCTGACTTGTGCCTGTCCACAACTTTATCCCGGAGATCATTTGACAGTTCCTTGCCACTCATAGTTGATTGTTTGCTTCAGTTGCACTACCAAGGACTGAAATGCTCCAGGAAAGCTCTTTTCTTGCTGAGCTGATCAAAATGACCACAGCTGA
>NW_015627248.1:1374042-1379523 GCF_001515625.1 Sinocyclocheilus rhinocerous
TAGGCTCTTGGTCGCCTCTCTCTTCAGTTTCCTCCGGCTCTTTCATCCAGTTTGGAGCGACATCCTGATCCAGGGAGGCTCTGTGTTGTACCAAATACCTTCCACTTAATAATAGACTTCACTGTGCTTCTAGGCATTGATAAAGCCTTTTAACTTTTTTTTGTATCTATCTCCTGACTTGTGCCTGTCCACAACTTTATCCCGGAGATCATTTGACAGTTCCTTGCCACTCATAGTTGATTGTTTGCTTCAGTTGCACTACCAAGGACTGAAATGCTGCAGGAAAGCTCTTTTCATGCTGAGCTAATCAAAATGACCACAGCTGATCACAGTTGAAAGTCAAATGGCTTTGTGTGCCATTGAGAAGGTGATTAGCTACACCTGAGTTTACAAGTCATTTTTAGGAGAGGTTGATCCTTTTTCCAACTCAGAGATTCTGTTTTTTTTTGTTGTTGTTTTTTCCTGACATGTTGGTGTTATATCTTTCACTTGGATGTTATAAGTTGAACTGAGTAAATAGCTGGATAAAACCAAAACTGTGTCAGTCTTCATTTCAGGCAGCAAAGCAACAAAATGTGATTATTTTAAGGGAGGGGTGATTATTTTCTATACCCACTGTGTGTGTGTATATATATATATATATACATATATTCTTTCTCATATAACGGCGTTTTTTTTTTTTTTTTAATTCTTTTGTAGTCACAAAGCCTTCATGTGGCTTTCTTATCCAGTCTTTTTCTTATCCAGTACCCATTCTTCTTCCTGTCCCATAATGCTTTTCTTTTTAAAAAAAGCTTTGCATCAATTATTCACACTGTTGCTCTCATTGCTAGTAAAATCACAGGAGGACGTGATCCCCAGTTTTATGTGGTTTGGACCATCCACCCTCTCCTTCATAAAGACTGGAATTCCACAGAGCTATGGAAATTCAGTTTTTGCTTTACATTTTGCTAACTAAGCCAGTCGTCCTCCTGAACTGGAGCTGAGCAAGACCATGCTGTAAGAGAGAGAGCCGTAATGAGCAAACCCACACTGAATCTGTCTACCGTGGACATAGTTCGCACTGGTTTTGGGGGGAAATCTGCAGAATTCTGCTAAATGGATTTAAACGTGTTCAGCTGAACATACTATGCTTTCATTAATACCTGAAAGCATTATCAGATTGCCTGAAATCTTAATAAATGCAAGGTTTGAGGGGTAGAAATTGTGATATGTAGAAATAGTGAAATTACAGTGAGCTTTGCATGTGCAGATTCTGTGTTGACCTGGTAATGAGGGCCAAACGGGGCTGATAATTATTTGGACCTGACAACATGACAGCATTTTTTTTTGTTTTTTGACTGACAGAAGAAATATAGTGTATTTTTTTCATGTTGTGAATTATTTGGGGAGAAGTGGACTTCATAAGTCTGTGGACCTCTCTTTTTCTCTTTTCCTCTTTTCTCTTTCCACTAAACCCTGAAATACACATTTCTTTCACCTAGACAAGCTGTTGATTTGGAGCTTTACCAAAAAAGATTGTCTGTGCCAGCCTACATGCTGCACACTGTAAGTATGACGGTATGGAAATTTAAACGTTTTTTTCTGCACGTACTGGCGCAATTAATGTCAGCATCTTCTCTCTTGCTATGCTTGTTTTCTGTCACACTAGTGACGATCCCTTCACTGACAGCACTGACAATGAAGTGGTTTCTATTCAGTGCTTCTGTGTGAAAGCGGTGCCAAAGATTCACTGTAATGCACCAGATCTGTGGAATAATACAGGAATTACTCATTGTGAAAGCTTCCACAGACAGACACCGATCTTGTTCCATGAATAAATAAAGGATTTTCACAAAACCATCTTGTACACATTTTGAAAATCGAAGATGTTTCTTATTTTTAGTCAATAAAAATAATTGATTGTTACGGTTCTGTCACTGGTCAAAAAGTTCTATTCGATTGTTTTTAGTTTGGTGTTGTGAACAGTGTGTAGTACTATGACTCTAGTGACAATGAGTCTAAGTGCTCAAGTGGGTGATGTGAGTTTAAATCTGGCTTGCAACATTTTCCAATCCCGCATCCCACATGGCTTGCAAAATTTTCCAAGCCTGTACCTACTCTCCTCTCTTTAAGGTTAATAGAAAAAAAAATCTAATTTACCTTGTTATATATATATATATATATTACACTACTGCGCAAAAGTTGCTTATGTTCACCAACACTTAATTTAAAACAGTAATATTGTCAAATATTATTCTAATTTAGTTCTAAAATTAATTTTTTTTAAAATGGTAATTTATTCCAGTGATGGCAAAGCTGAATTTTCAGCTGTCATTATTCCAGTCTTGAGTGTCACATGATCCTTTAGAAATAATAAATATGCTGATTTGGTGATCAAAGACATTTCTTAAAATGATCAATGTTGAAAACAGCTGATTAACATTTTTTGTGGAAACAGTGATACATTATTTTTTAAGGATTATCTGATTAATAGAAAGCTCAAAAGAACAGCATTTATTTGAAATAGAATCTTTTGTAACATTATAAATATATAGTTCAGTCATGAAACTCTAGATGGCGCATTCTGACGGGGTGTTAACGTAACTGATGATATTTAGAGAGTTAAACGACTTGGCACAAGCTGATTGGTTCATGCTGCATATGCAGCCAATGAGCTTACTGCCTTGCATTTATATGGCTGGCTAGCATTCACTTGAGAAACCAACAGCAGCAGCAGCGTAGCAAGACCAAATGCATTAACATTGTCATATCCATCACCATGCTAAAATGTTCCGAGAGTTGTCATGATTGAAATGTCTTTACTGTCACTAAAGATTGAATGTATGTTTGCTGGAAAAACAAAACAAAAAACACTCACCCCAAACTGTTGAATGCTAGTGTCTAATCTTATTGGCACTTTTATAAACATACACATACTTTTATATACATGTACATACACGAGTATTTATATAATTATATATTTATTCATCTGTTGATCTCTGTTCAGTGAAGTCTTCCTGTCGTAACTGTCTGGAATCACCTCTTGAATTCCAAATTGGTGACTGTGACCTCACTGCTCCAGGGGTCAACATTAATATCCAGAGCTTACTGCAGCTCTATGAATCAATAACTGCTGGAGAGGACATTCTTAGCTTAGGAAGCAGCCCACACTTCTCTCTCTGATGGAATTTCATCCCTGTTAGATCTTCCAGAGATTGCTTGTGCTGTTTGCTATGCCTCAGCTATGAGTCCCGAGTCACCGTCCCAGAAAGCCAATGAGGGGGTCACACTGTACCAGCCGCCATCAAATATTGGGCCGACTGGATAGACGACAGAGCAAACCCAGCCCCGGGTTAAACACAAGTGAACGTTGTCCTTGTACAACAGAGTGTGTCCTGCATGTTCCTGTAGGCATGTTCCTGGTTTAGATTAGCTGGTGGTCGCAGCCAGGATGTAATCCTGTTACATGCCTTTACATAATGTTTGCTGTGATCACATTTTCAGTAGTGAGAGACCTTACTTAATTTTCAGAATCCATTTTAGTCTTTAAATCGTTCTGTGTAATTAGGGGGTACCAAAGTTACTGTAACTTGTTAGTTTGAGAGAGAGTAATACAGAGAGTAACACATTTACAATTAACACATTTATAACCTAATTTGACTGTCTAATTGTCAAATCTAATCTAATATAATATATGTATGTATGTGTGTGTGTGTGTGTGTGTGTGTGTGTGTGTGCGTGTGTGTGAAGAGAGAGATGGATGTATATTATATATATTTCTGTTTTGTTTGTTTTTATTCTGCTATACAATGCTTTGGCAATATGTACCTAAGTATGTCATGCCAATAAAGCAATATGAATTGAGAAAAAATCAATAAATAATTATAAATACTTTTTTATATAAATATTGAATGCTGACAGCACAAATATATTTTTGGAGCCATTTTTTAACAGTATTTGAGGATCTCGCTCATACTTTATATTGTGTATTGATATTTTTGTTACAATTTTTAACCAATTTTATGAATTTAGGTCATTTTTATAACTATTTCATGACCATTTCATTGTAACTATTTCATTGTTTTGTGATTCATAATTGTTTTACTGTTTAAATTTATCTGTAAGGCCTATAAAATTCTGTTTAATGGCAGGTTTTGTTGTGACAGCATACCCCATACATTGTGACAACATGTTGCATTGTTTTTGGAGCTTGATGATCATAGAGGAAATTATGTTAAAGAAATCTGTATAAAGTTTCTTCAGAAATTCTCCTTTTGCATTACACAGAATTAATAACATGATATTGGTTTAAAACAACATGAAGGTGAGTAAATAATCAGGGAATTTTCATTTTTGAACTATTTCTTTAAAGTCTCTAATCATGTTAGTATATCTTTTAAAACATTATACAACTGTATAATGCAAAATGTATTTTTATCAGCTTATTTGTGCTTATAGCTGCTTTGCGCATTTTTTAGTTAGTATTCAGGTCACGTTTAGTGCTATTTTTTGCTCATCATCCTATGCATTTTGAGGTCTCTCTATGTTATGTTGAGGGCCATATGTAGGGCCATTGTATAATAGATTTTTCCCTTTACATTTCTACTTGACCTCACAGGTGAAAACAATGTTCCAGTTATCTGGTGGAGAGGGTGCATGTCCTCAGGAGCCATTTGTGTCCTGTTCCTCCTGCTTGTATGTTCTTAAATATTTTTTTTTTCATCTCTGAACCAGTCCTTGGAAAGCACTTCCATCTTGTAACTCAATGTAGATTTAAAGGGATAGTTCACCCCAAAATGAACATTTTTGTCATCATTTGCTCACTCACATGTCTTTCCACACCTGTATGACTTTATATTTTCTGTGGAATATGAAAGGAGAAATTTTGAAGAATGTTTTGTTAATTTTAAAATTCCTAACATTTCATGTCCCAGTTTTGGCTATAGGTGTACTGTATAGACTACAGGCCCTAGCAACACCAGCTCATATTTCTTTCATAAATAGACTGTTTCAGATCCACATATGACATGCTGTGTGGCAGCAAAGTGAACTGATATCATTACTCTGGTAAAATACACTTACAAATACACTTAATACACTTTTAAATACACATCAGATGTAAGCTGAAGAGCTGAAAGCCAGCTTTTCTCCCAAGACCCCCATTCACATCACCCCCACCAGACTAAATATGTCTAAAGAGACGTACAGCAGATATTATTCTTCAGACACCATTAACATGTTCTGTGCATTCAGTTGTGGTTCAAAATGTGCCCCTTTTTTCTCTGCTTAACACTGAGACACACACTTATCCGTGACAGACACAGGCCTTTTCTGCTTATTTGCTTAATTTCACACTATATGAGGAAGAGACGCTTCTTTTCTGTGCAGCTGGTGTATGTGTGCTTCATCAAGCAGAAATAAGGGGTTCTACCTCTCTCTCTCTCTCTCTCTCTCTCTCTCTCTCTCTCTCTCTCTCCCTCTCTCGCTTACAAAGTCGCC
>NW_015627248.1:1379727-1403120 GCF_001515625.1 Sinocyclocheilus rhinocerous
TCTCTCTCGCTCTCTCTCTCTCTCTCTCTCTCTCTCTCTTTCTCTCTCTCTCTCGCTCTCTGTCCTTCTCCAGCTTACAAAGTCTCCAGCTCCATTGTGCAGTATCACTCCTCAACCTATCAAAGCTTTATGTATAAAATATGAGGTAATATTGTGTAAATGGCTATAGTGCACTCTTTCACTGTCTGACAATTGCTATTCAAACATGGTACCATTGGCAATAAACAGAAAATATTGAAGGAAAACATGAGAAGTCCCTTATGATGTTAGTCAAGGTTTCATTATTGTCATTTTTCTCTTTTTGTGTTGTGAAAACGCGATGAAGAAAAAAACGAGTTGAAGTTGAATTGAGTTTTTTTTTTTTTTTGAGAAACATTGATTATATTAGTATTTTAAAAAAATACCACCTAGAGAAATTTGTAAACATTTATTATTATTATCAATATTGAAAACAGTTGTGCAGCTTAATATTTTTTCAGGATTCTTTGATGCATAGAAAGAAACCGCATTTATTTGAAATAGATTTTTCTTCTAACAATTTTAATGCAGTATTAAGTATTAATTTCTTTCAGAAAAACATTCTACTCACCCCAAACTCCAAGTATTTGAGATATATGTATATGCTTGTGGTTTTTCCCCCTATAATTTACACAGTGCTTGCTGCCTTCTAGCAAGGACAATCTTGTTTTCCATCATCGTGTCCCTCAAAATAATGGGATTTATATTGAAAACATGCTAGTAATACTGAATAGGAGTGAGACGAGGGTCATCTGAAGAAGAATGAGCATAAGACTCTTACAGTGTTTAACCAGGAAGCTTCACTTTATCAGAAATACCATATTGGACAGCTAAGTGTACACTCTAAAAAATGCTGGGTTGTTTCAACCCAACTTTGGGTCAAATATGGACTAACCTAACTTTTGGGTTAAAAATGTAATAAAAAAATGTAACCCAACAGCTGGGTTAGTCCATATTTGACCCAAAGTTGGGTTGAAACAACTCAGCATTTTTTAGAGTGTAAGGCAATACTTGTCTATGAGCTAGACCAGCACCAAACCAGTACAAACCAGCCTTGAATGGAAAAAGTATGTTTATAGCATGTTTATAAGGGAACTGTAAGTCATGCATTAATGGTGTGTGTGTGTGTGTGTGTGTGTGTGTGTGTGTGTGTGTGCTTCGCAAAGCTCAAAGGATCACTCTGATGGACCATTTTCAAAGTTTGTCCTCTGTGATAAATGTGGTCATTATCGAGCAGAATGGAAAAGCAGACCTCCGTCATTATCCACACTCAACAGGGAGCCATCCCGTTTACTGTGTGTGTGATTTTACCCAAACATAAAGATGGTTTCCTCTTCAAACATTCTTATTTTTGGCTGCTCCTGATGGCCCTAAGAGGGACTTTCTGATGAGAATGAAAAACACAAATATGCCATTAGAAGCACACTGTCATTTGGCTCAGTTAAACGGCTCTGTTGATGCCAAACATAACTTCCTAAGGTTCAGGTGATTGTACAGATTTTTTAAAGAAGTCAGAGAAGAGTTATTTCATTCAGTGTCATTAGGCGTTTTAATGGCTTTTCATGAACTGGTGTAAAATGTTTCACATGTTTTAAGTCTGTTAGATCAGTGGAAAAACAGAAAGACATTAATATTGATCAGATAAGCTAGTTAATTTTTGTGCATAAAAGAAAAAAGAAAAACAAAAGTAATTCTTGCGAAGCGACAAGCAGCCAATAAAATTGATTATTCTAATCAGCTTTGAGAAGTAGTTGTCAGAACCTTTATTTGACTGATAATGATTAGATGGAAATTAACTGCTTGATTGATTGCTGTCGTGACATTTGACTCTGTTTGTCTGTATGTTTTGATCCAGGATTTCAGTCTCAGTCTGTGCTGTTTTCTCTTTGCTGTGCTGCTCAATAGTGGATAGACTGCATTTATTATTGTGCGTGTTTTCTCTCCTGAGGCTGAACGTAAAGGTCAAAGTCGATGAATAGATCAGCACAGAGAGGTGTAAAGTTTATGGCACCGAAGTAACAGATGCACTTTTTTCCAACCCAATGTGTTTGGTAGGAAGCAGTCATTGGAGAAGACTGTTGAAGTCAGTCGTTCAGGTGTTGTTTGAGGTTTAAAAGTTTAGTCCACTTAGAATTGCCAGTTAGGAAGGAGTCAATTTAATGACAATTAAAGTGATCAGTATTTTTTTTTTTATGACCCATGGAGATATGTGGAAATCAAGCTAATAAAATGTGGAAATATACTACTGTACAAAAGTTTGAGGTTGGTACATTTAAAAAAAAATAATAATAATAATACTTTTGTTCAGCAAGGATACATTAAATTGATCAAAAGTGACATTAAAGACATTTATAATTTCATTTATACTTTCTATTCATTACAGAGCCCTAAAAAAAAAAAAATTTCCACTGGAGTAATGATGCCATATATACCAGTCTTAAGTCGGTATATTTGTAGCAATAGCCAAAAAAACATTGTATGGGTCAAAATAATCGATTTTTCCAGTTATGTTAAATTGTAATAATGTTTCATAGTATTACTTTTTTTTACTGTAATTTTAATCAAGACTTAAAAAAAAAAGAAGATATTTTCCAAACTTTTGGACAGCAGTATACATGTGCATAATACAATAAAGTTATTGCAAATGAGATTTGAAAAACATACTATGAAAAGAAAGCTGGTTTTATACAATATTTCCTTTTTTATGTATTTATACGTATTTTACACAGAGATAAATGCTTCGGTTATTTGCCAAAGTTTACATGGTTATTGCCCAATCCTTGTTGCACTTTGCACCATTTATGTATTTATATTTAATTTATTTATTTATGCTAAAAACACATTTTTCCATATTTAAATCTTTTTTGTTTTTCCCAAACTAGTACAGGAAATGCAAAAACCTGCATAGTCTACTTTGCACTTCTCTCTTAATGGTATAACCAAATCCAGATAGAATTTACAGCCATTTTTGTTTGCATTTTCTGTGTTGATTTAGGAGGGTGAAACCAGTAGAATAATGTGAAGTAGAATTAAATATGCAAAAAATATGTTATACTAATATACAATCTTAATATGTAATATAATTTTGTAATGCCAGCAAATCAGATTTGTGCTTATCATATTGAGAAATGTCATCAGATGGTCCAAAAACATTAAATGGGTGGTCCATTTCAACTAGAGACTATATGGGTAGAGACTATAAGTGCTCTGGATAACTCAAGAAATAACCTGTTTTCAATCACATTTATCTTAAATGCCAATAAAACCCAATACCGGCTGTTTTGTCCTTGTGAGACGGCCTATTGATTACTGTTATGCAGTGAATCTGAAGGCAAAGTATTTTTGAGCATTGATCATTGTTATATTAGTGTAGATCTGTGAACAGTGGGTGATATATCACCATTGCACAGATGCAAGAATATGGCTGATATGATAGATCGCACACATATATACAGAGGGTGACCTTCAGTATGGAGTTCAGATGCTGAGAGTGAGTTCAAAGCTCTGTGAATCCCTCCATCAGAAGGATGAGGCTAAAATGTGTCATGCTAGCACGGACCGCAGGCTGATGGGTGCTTGTTTTAGCACCACGGGCCACTTCAGAGGTAGAAGCAAGATTATGACACCAGTTAGAAGAAACTTTTTGACAACTTAAAAAAAAAAAGTTAAGCTATATTTGTCGACATTTGCAATTTCAGTGTTTTAATACACTTGCGTTCCTTTGACAAATATTTATGCATTAGTGTTCATTCATAAGGGAACATGCATAGGACGGAGGGGAGAAGGAGGTGGATAAGTCAGCGGAATATTCCTTTGATGGAGCTGGAGTCAGAGAGGTGGCGGAGGTGATGCAGGCTTTGATGGCTGTTGCCGAGCAACACAATCCATCTGTCTGACAGTCGGGGGCTTGAAAGGCCAGATCTGCTTCATTTCATTTATTAATGCCACGTTTACCTGTTACTAGGTAGAAAAATAAAAGTGGACCACAGTCACAGCTCATTTTCCAAGATGAACATATGCAGGTTTTGAACATGCTACATGAATAGAACCTGGGTGGGCATTTGTATCCAAGATAGTTGCAGATAGTTGCTATACAGTTTTGAGCTACCATTGCATTTGTCAGACTTAAGTGTAATTGGTTTGTTTATTTAGTTAGTTGGTCAGTTCCCTTTCAGTCGGTCACTCTCGGCGTCACGTCGGATGACCGACGAAATTGGGATCTCGCTTAGAGAGACCAATCCACTTCGAGTGTAAACTAAACGAGCCAATGCACATTGTTTAGCCATTTATTTATTTACTCATTCATTTATTCCTGTTTGTTTGTTCGTTCATTAATTAATGTATTCATTTCGTCATTCATTTATTCCTGTGTTTATTTATCTAGTCATTTAGACATTTATTTATTAATTAATGTATGAATTCATTCATTTATTTCTGTATTTATTTATTATTTACTTACTTATTCCTTAATTTATTTATTTATTTATAATAAACCCATCCATTCATTAAGTCGTTCATTTAGTCATTCATTTATTCCTGTTTGTTTGTTTGTTCGTTCATTATTTTGTGTATTAATTTTAGTCATTCATTCCTGTGTTTATTTATTTAACCATTTAGTCATTTATTTATTTATTAATGTATTCATTCATTCATTCATTCATTCATGCCTGTATTTATTTGTTAATTAATTATTTATGAATTATTAATTTATTTTAGTCTTTCATTCATTCAATCATTTTATGTATTTATTTATAGTTTTATTGTTTAGCGTTATGTTTGATTTCATTTTGTTTCAATTTTTATTTGTTTTTACAAGTTGTAGAGTTACACAGACTTTCTTAAACTTTCTTAAATTTTTCATTTTTCTCTGTATTTTTTCCCCACTTTTCTATATTGCTCATAGTGAAAATAAATAAATAGTTGACAAAAAAACATACATCTAGTAAAGAATAGTACCGGTAATAATTAGAAAACACTGAAAACAAGGTCAACTGCACATATTTAAGTGCAAGCTCGTTAGGGAGATTTTTGACTTTTTGACTTGTGTTACATGTGCGTGTTTATCTGACATGCATGAAAAATTACACACCCCTTCTGTCCTGTTACATTTGTTAGACCAGCTTTCATCTGTCTGCCATTTACTCACTCGAACAAGATATTTATTTGAGCACAATATGGTCATAATACCTCTAGTTGTTGAATGCCTCTGACTAAGTCTGACGTTGACCTGTACATACTTAATTTGTGATGGCAAATTTGTGAGCTGCTAGCCCAGGCTTGACTCGTTTGCTTATGCTGAAATATCCACCATGAATTATTTAGTGTTTGCAAATCTAATAAGCGTGCATAGACTATAATGGCTATAGAGAGGCAGACATTTCATAAAGAGGCCAGCTAACACATGACCAGCTGAATTTTCAACATGAAAACATGATGAATTTTTGATTGCATATGCCCAAATCATTTGTTTACATGTCTTGATATTACTTTCATAAGAATTCAGACTCAATTTCTGATGTATGATAAAACAAACAAACTCTTCTAACATCTAACATTGCTTTCTATGCAGCCATGAGGTTTCAATGCCAGTCTGTTATTTTAATGTGCTTTGTGCAATTATGCATGATCTTCAAACACAATTTTTCATATTTAACTGCATTGTAACTGAGCAGGTTAGTGCTTCTCTCTGGAGATAATCTAAAACTGTTTGTGCTTCATAAAATGGCTTTGCATGTGTTTATTTTTTTTCTGAAGTTAAATGAAGCATTTATGTGCTAATTCTGTTTAAAGACTGCGGTAAACCAGTTTAATTAAATCAACGCACATGTGTAAGCCTGCCTCATCTAACTAATATATTACTCCCTGATTTGATTGATTTACTGTTCTTGGCTATAGTGAGAAGATACGGTACGGTGCTTAACTTAATTTGAAATATAATACCCTACATATTCATCTTAGAGTCAGAATATAACAGTCTTTATTTATGCAGCGTTATTTATTTATTGCCATGCAGTTAGGATTTTGTTTTAGAGACTTTTAAGCCATAATTACCATATATAGTGTCTGAAAAGCGATTACAGGGACGATTTCTGGGGTTCAATTTCTTGTTAAGGGCACAATGGTGATAGTCTGGGATCAAACAACCAATCTTTTAGTACCTATAGCCTTGAGTTTTTACCATTACAAAACAACTCCCTCAAAAACTATAAAACGTGCGGCATTCATTCATTCATTCATTTATTTCAGAGACGCCCAAACGTTATAATATGAAAGGCCAAAATCCAAACTTATTTGAGGGCCATGGGCCCAATGTAAATGTTGCATTATATCCAATTATATTATATAGAATTGTATTACATTTTCTTTTTCTTTTTATTTTTATTTTTCTATTTCTTTTTTAATTTCATTTTTCATAAATTTTCATTCCATTTTTCATGAGCAAAATGAAAATATTTTTTGTATTTTTTAAATTATTTAATCAAATTCACTTGTTGTTTTTACATTTCAATGCAAAAATAAAACAACAATTTTTTAAACAAAAATACAAATTAGATATATGCTGCAGTGGAATGTTTTTATTATTATTTATTTATTCCTATTTTCTATATACATATGGCATGGTGGACGTATGTGTGTATATGTATGTAATGTATGTATGTATGTATGTATTTATTTATTTATAAAATATTTAATAAATAAAATATAAATATTATTTAGATCATGTATTTGTTTATGAATAAAATTTATTTAAAAAATAAAATGTATTCTTATTTATTATTTAATTTATATATTTATTAATAAAAATATGTATTTATTTATTTATTCGTTTATAAATCAATTTAATTAATCAGTTTATTTATTAATCATAATATGATTATGACATGTGTGAGCAAACTGCTACAGAATGGCTGTCACATTTCTACATGATTTACGTTTTTTTTACAAAATCTTTTTAAATACAATAATCCATCTAATATAAATGCATCACATTTATATATCTGTTGTCTTTTTATATTGATTTTATGTATTGTTTGTTTTTTATTATATACTGATCTATTTCTTTTTGCCTGTTTTATGGTACTTGCATGCAACAAGGTCACTAGAGAAAATGCATTTGGTTGTTTTCATACGCATGAGGGAGAGCAACTACAGTAAGCCTTGACTAGGCTAAATTAGGCTAAAATCAGTCAGTCAATCAGTCAGTATTTTTTGGAAACTCGGGTCATCACAAAGCAATCCCCTCTCCAATCACATGACCTGACAAGAAGACGACAAACAACCCCCAGTTCACCAAGTGCACTGATGGCTTAATTATGTTTGCCATAATATTTCATCCATTCATGGCAGCCTGTCTTAGACACACCGAGACCATTACTGTGAATTATTTACACTGTTTCAAAGCCCTATATGTGACTGCTGGCATGCATGAGGTCCCTGTAGAAATACTTGCCCCGTAGAGGATATCGAGTTAAATAACCTAATTTAGCCAGTGTGTGCCATTTAGTCCCAGCTCTGACCATGCAGGATGTTGCACGTGGAAAGACCCATGCTGAATAGCATTTTGCATACTATCCATACTATATAGAATGCAAGATTAGAATTAGTGCATTGAAAATAGTGTCCAAGGTGCTCAAATGATACAGAATTTTATCCATTTGTGCATGCTCTTTTAGCTAGTATGCCAAAATGCTTTCTTCCCTGAAACATAATGATTAATATTAAAGGGGTCATATGATGCTGCTAAAAAGAACATTATTTTGTGTATTTGGTGTAATGAAATGTTTTTATGCGGTTTAAGGTTCAAAAAACACATTATTTTCCACATACTGTACATTATTGTTTCTCCTCTATGCCCCGCCTTTCTGAAACGCGTCGATTTTTACAAAGCTCATCGGTCTGAAAAAGCGAGGTGTGCTGTGATTGGCCAGCTATCCAGTGCGTTGTGATTGGCTGAATACCTCAAGCGTGTGACGGAAATGTTACGCCCCTTATGTTGTGATGGAGTGACAAGACAAAAACATTAAAACCCATTATAAACGAGGCATTTGTTGCATCCAGTGGGGACATAAATACGGATTATAATGACAAAAAATAATAATAAAAATGCAAACTAAATGGCATTTTATGCATCAAGTATCCAGATACTTAGTGTATACATATTTATTTAGTTGTTTGTTTGTTCAAATTTATTTAGTTTTTTAAATAAATTAATTAGTAATAGTGAATTTTGAGGTGATGAGTTTAGCTAGATGATAACATTTGTATTTCAATGCAAACAGTATGTGACAGAAGGGTCTTTGATACCAAGAGGCAGTTTTTTTTGACATGGTAGTATGTTTTACTAAACGCACAAACTTATTGAGATTTTGAGTAATTACCCTCATCTATACACATTTAGCAACACCTTTAACCCCAACTATTTTGCTCCCGGCATCTGCTTGTGACCCGTCTGCGTTTGTTTGAACAGCAGAGGAGTGGATGCTGCTGGACAGCAGTCTGTCAGGCTGTGCTTAATGAGTTTTTTGGTAAATGAAGAAGTGAATGAGGCTCTATATTTAACACAGACACCGTGACTGTGGGTCATTTTACGCAGCTACATTTTGCATCGTTGCAAAGCTTTGCCTCACCGCAAGATGGATGTGGGTAATTTTCATGGCTTTGGGCAGCAGTTTATCACAAGAAAACAAACAAAAGGCCTTAAATCACCATTTATTATGAAATTCTACAGCACACACACACACACACACACACTACAGGAGTGGCACGTGTACAGCACATATAGCTACACTCTTCACATATTGACATTTACGTGCATATTTATAGTCTCAGGATCCCTGTACCATAATTACGACAATCATAGATATTTGCACACAGGTTTTGTGAATGTGTTGCATGCTGTTAAGATTTTATGTAAATCATCTTGATGTGTAACATTGTTGATAGCTGCAAAAATGTAGTTTATTTATTTATTTGGTTACATTTAATTTATTTGAATAAATATAATTTTATGATTTTAATCATTTTAATTTAATTAAATAAAATTAAACAAATAGATATTTTATATAAAGCAACCAGATGCTTAGTGTATAAATAAATAAAAATATTTATTTATTTATTTATTCATTCATTTATTTTTAAATACTTTGAATTAATTAATTAATTATATAAATATCTGTTAATTATTTAAATGTAATTTTATTATTTGAATAATTTTACATTAAATAAGTAAATACATTTAAACAAGTCAGTATACATCTTATACTTCAAGTATCCATTTTATGCAAATTATCACAGAAGAATTGGCATACTGTATATATAACATGGTTCTTGTGCCGCCAGATCAGTGTAAAGAAGGTGAAATACTGTATATACCAGTAAGTTTCTCTATGCAAATATATTCAATAAAGAAGACTTATCACAGTTAAGAATGCAGACTTCCAGTTTTGAATTGCCACCATTATGACAATGAGAGATTTTCAAAATGTAAAATTATTTAGAAGAGGACTGTGGTTTGGACCTGAAGTTTTCTCTATTAGAAGCTCACCTTTATGTGCTGTCAAGACTTAAGCATGGGTTATGTCTGTGGATTATATAATCACACACATAGTGACCTGGGCCAGACATCTGAAACCAGCATAATTGTTCTAATTTACTGTACTGAAGCTACAAAAGGTTCCTGTCATCTAAGGCTTCTTTGTTGGCCATCTCAGGCACAATACGTCTATATATAGATTACATTGTGCTGCTGAGGACTGGTGTCACAGCATCCTTAAATGAGCGCAAAATAATAGTAATAATCTAATGACAGTTCAAAACAGTGGAATTAGATCTACCATTTTCACCTTTACCAGAACAAAGGAGACGATACTAGTGATTACAGAGTCTGAGGAGGATGTCATTTGTGTCTCATACCATACATCCTGCATAGCCCTGTTAGGCTGTATTGAATAGGATTTGCCATTCACTGCAGAATTCACACATAACGTAATGTACCTGGCTAGTCTATTATTCCTATTAAGTAAAACACATGCACAGGATATTTATTTTCTTACATCTGACTGAAAGGAATTCTGTTGAATGAAACCATCAATTTTGTGACAGTAAATACTAACAGTCTTGCATGATAAATTGGTTTGTGCAGTCAAAAATTAATCAGTTTAGTGTCTGAACCTTAAAAAAACTAAGACATTAAAGGGATAGTTCACCCAAAAATGAAAATTACCCCATGATTTACTCACCCTCAATCCATCCTAGATGTAAATGGCATTCTTCTTTCAGACGAATACAATCGGAGTTATATTAAATAATGTCCAGGCTAATCCATGCTTTATATTGGGAGTGGATGGTAGCCCAAAATTTGAAGTCCAAAAAATTGCACCCATCCATTATAAAAGAAGTCCACACGGCTCCAAGGGGTTAATAAAGGCCTCCCGAAGCGAAGCGATGCGTTTGTGTAAGAAAAATATCCATATTTACAACTTTATAAACCTTAATCATGAAAATTGCAAAAAAAAATTCCTTTCCTCTTTGAACTATTTTATTTATTTATTTATTTATTTTAAGCATGTCTCTAGTCAAGTCTAGTCTAGTTAATCAAATATATATATAAATGCTGAATTTTAATTTTTGGGTGAATAATCCCTTTAAATTACTACTATATATTAACTATCTCCAACATTTTTTAAAGACTTCATTAACATTAGCAACAAACAATGCCTAAATGGCTATTGGCTATTAGTTAGCATTAACTGAAAGCACAGAGCAAGATATTCTAGAGTGCTATTCTATTCTTATCTGGTAGCAGATCGTGTTTTTGCTTCATTTTCTGAAAGAGAAAGACTGTAAATGTGTTTATATGATAACATTTTGTACTAGTAGTGTGCTAGCAAATAAATGGCTTCAGTGCTAGCAGACATGGACTAAAAGCCATCCAGTTCTGATTTTATGGGGTCTTTAAAGAAACTGGCATTTAAAGTAGTACAGGCACAAACACACACACGCACACACACTGGCTTTATCGCATCAGTATTTATTACTTCATTCAAAGTGTCTGGGCTGTTTTGTGCGGCGCTTTCCTGAGGGTTTATATCCATTAACATGCATAGCCGCCCAATATCAAACCACTTTCCCCTCATTGATCCTTGCTGTGCATGAAGGCTGCCAATTTGTTTATATTTGCATTCAATTTTTATATAATACACAGCAAAAAACGGCCAACTGGGTGTGATTGGATTGTGTGCTGTTGGGCTTTCATATGTGGACGCATTAGTGATTGCTCAAGTAACAGTGACCTTGGGCTAAACAACGCTCGCTTCCTCGCCTGACGAACCTCACCGGCCCTCCTTGACTCGTGCCTCCTCGTCCCTTTTTGAGATGCAAATGGGATCAGCAAAGGTCGCATGGGGCAGTTTGTTCAGCTAACTCTACAGCGTACAAACAATTAGCACATGCCGAGGCATTAATATGTGCTCACCTTGTGCTCTAACGGGGGCAAAGATTCATCCAAATCTCATCAGGGCTCAAGAAACGCAAGAATCTGTTGCTAGGAGATGTTTATACAGTCATTCAAAATGAGGCTTTAATGAATTCATGTACCCTTTTGCTAGTTTTTAGATATCTGAATAGGATGGAAGTGTGAATCTCATGACACTGACACTAAGTTTATCATAGTTCACCTTCAGAAATCAAAGGGGAAAATTGTAAAGTATTTTTTACAGTAAATTTTAAAATAATTTGTTAAAAAAAAAAAGTACATCCTGTCATTATTTTAAATATTCCTTTCAGCTTCAAATGGTTGGTATTTATTTTATTTTATTTATTTTTTACAGTAAATTTTAAAATAATTTGTTAAAAAAAAAAAGTACATCCTGTCATTATTTGAAATATTCCTTTCAGCTTCAAATGGTTGGTATTTATTTTATTTTATTTTATTTTCTATTTTATTTAATTATTTTTAGCACCACTGTGTCAGGTCTATTTTTTTATATATATTTTTTATAATGAGAATGGGTTGATATGCTTCATGTAATGCTTTTTATTTATTTTTTATTTATTTATTTATTTATTTTTAGCAAATCTTATGATTCCCAGTGGTGATTCTCATGTAATATCATGACTTTTCTGTATCAGAATTAATTTTAAGACATTAAAGTAAATACTACAGTACAATATTGTACATTGTGATGGTAATGAGAATGGACTGATGTTCTTCATGCAATGCAAAATGACTTAATAGTCAAGATCAGCCTTCATTCATTTATTTATTTAGATTTTTGGGTATAATATGACAATGTTCTTGACAGAATCAGAGTTTCCCCAAGACTATTTGATCCCAAGTGAGATTTATTTTGCTCAATCACATGTGAATATAACGTTCAGAGCTCTTATTAGCATATTTGGTTTATTGAAGTGACGCTGCTTAAAATAAAAGTCACCTTGACACTTTCTTTGGCCTTCATACCGGAGAGATAGAAAAACAGGAAGGGAAAGAAGAAAGCCAAGGGGATCCATCTAAAATTAGCTGCTGTGAGAACAGCATCTTGATGGAGGAGTTCACAAGGTTCTCCATCTAATCCAATCAATCTATAACAAAGCCAGAAGTTTCCTCCAAACTAAGCACTCAGTATGAAAGGAGCAAGACATGTTTGATGTCTGCGTCCAAGCACAGCAGCAGAAAGTTTGCTGAAACAGACTGTTTTTCTCTCGTACTGTGTTCGCATGATGTAAATTCTCATTACCAGAAGCATGAAATGATCAAAAGATTCATGGAGCTTAAATTTATTGACTTATAAACCTGTTGTTTTGTGTTTCCAACATCATTTGACCTGAAATGCATTGTTTTTTTGAAAATGTTTGTGGCATGTCTGATGGGCCAGAGCAATGTTTTCAAAGACTAATGCATGCATCCTCAGTGGCCCCAGTGCATCATGGGAGTATTGCATGCTCGGTGTGAGTCTCAGTGCTGTGTTTGTTTTTGTTGAGTCATAAACATATACATAACCCATGAGAACAGAAGAGCTCGCTGTCAGAATGACTCATTTGGATGCCGATGTGTCCATGGGTCACAGTCATGCATGCCGCTTCTGCACTGTTGTTCATTTTTACTGGGGCGTGTTATTTATATGAGATGGAGTTTTGCCTGTTTGAGAAAGCAGAGCTCACCATGTTGTGCTTGATTTTACTGAATTAGTTCGTGCATAACGTGAGAAACTGAAATTGAATTTTATAAACAGTATAACCTTAGTGTGGCCAATCAGTGACACTAAAACATATATTAAATTTGGATGATCATCACATTTATGCTCAGCATTTTATGATATTAGATTTCAGTCAATATAGTTGGCCACTTTCACAATGTGTAAATTGAATTGAGTGTCTTTTAAAGGGTATCCATGACATAATGAGTCTGAATCATTATTTTATTTTATTTTATTTTATTTTATTTTATTTTATTTTATTTTATTTTATTTTATTTTATTTTATTTTATTTTATTTTATTTTATTTTATTTTATTTTATTTTATTTTATTTTATTTTATTTTATTTTATTTTATTTTATTTTATTTTATTTTTGTTTTGTTTTGTTTTAATTATTTTATTTTAGTTAGTTAGTTAGTTAGTTAGTTGTTTTGTTTTGTTTTAATTATTTTATTTTAGTTAGTTAGTTAGTTAGTTAGTTAGTTGTTTTGTTTTAATTATTTTATTTTATTTTATTTTCAGTGTTTTTGTCCATACAATCCAAAACCAAAACTTGAAAAATTCTTCAAAAAATCTTTTTCATCATACATGTTTGGAGCAATATGAGTGTGGGTAAATAATGATGCATTTTAATTAATTTTGCTACAGCCATCCTATATTAGCTTTGGAAAAAGTGGATGAGTCCTGATAATCAAATGCATCTGAAAAGTGTTAACTACAAATTAATATTAATCTACATAGCAGCTATTGTTAATCCAAATTGATTATCAGTGTTTTTTTTTTTTTTTGTAGCATATAAAATTTGCATTCATTTTTATTCATATAACAACAGATTGCCCTGTCACAGAGCTAGGCAATATGACAGTGAATATATAATGCGGGCTGTTGTATTATGGCGGTTTTATAATGCAACTCCTGTTTTGAGTCTTGTTTTAACATAATATGAAGCTGTATTTGCACTTGTGCCAGATTTATCATTCAGTTATTCTATAAATTTCTAAATAGGAAGATACATTAATAATAGGAGATTAAGTACCTTTCACTTGGAAAGTATTTAATGTCATTAAAAAAGGCATTGCCACATAATGCTTTAATATATAAATCTATCTATATACATTATATAAATATTGTGATAGAAATTCAAGCATCCTGCGACTCTATTTCACTTTCTGTCCAATATCTGGGTGATTATTATGAAACAATATTGTACTTATATTATTATATGACTTTATTTTTTAAATTATCTTAGATTCCTTTATTAATGACATATGTCAATCATAATTGTTACCCAAATATGTGCAATATGTTAAATGCAAAATTGACTGTTATTCCTGCATCTTCTTTATGAACTTGCCTTATATTACTAAAATATGTTTATTTATACATCTTGTTAAACTAAAATGTAACATTGTAAAGTTGTTGCATGTAGTTCAGAAAAACTTAAGAGGACACGTGGGAACTCATTTAATGTCGTCATTAGATTACGGGATTCTGCTCAGCTGAGGATAATTGTGTAATATTCACATAAGGGTCAGTGCACTCTAAATCCCATAATCCACCAAACTCCATTACTGAAGTCTGTTATTAGTGGGGAACCAGTCGACATTTCCCTCTGAATGCATTAAAGAGGCTTTATTGAAATGCATTGTGGTGCTTCAGATGTGCTGTTCCTCAGACAGTTTTCCAGTGCAGAAATGTGACACATGTAAAAACTAAAGGTTGGTGTGGCCATTGGCAACCTGCTTTTACTCTGGCTTGGTAATGATCCTTTAATGAAGTTGAATGAAGTTACATGCAACATTGTGACCGATAATCAATAGTTCACACTCCTATTGTGTTACAATTAACCTGATCCCCAGAGACACCCTGAACGCTTTATCCTGCTGTTGTGAAGGGCTAACAAAGATGGAAAACAGTGCATTTAGCACCGTCAGGCCGGTCAATATGTAGATGAGTTTGTTTCTTCATCTGAACAGATTTGGAGAAATTCAGCATTACATCACTTGCTCACCAATGGATCCTCTGCAGTGAATGGGTGCCGTCAGAATGAGAGTCCAAACAGCTGATAAAAACATCACAATAATCCACAAGACTTCAATCCATCAATGTCTTGTAAAGTGAAAAACTGCTTGTTTGTAAGAAATAAATCCATCATTTTGCCGTTTTAACTTTAAATCATTGCTTTTGGCCAAAATGTGAGTCCATAATCCATAATAACGCTTCCTCCAGCGAAAAAGTCCATCCCCTGTTGTCCTCTCACATCAAAATCCACCAACATATTGTTTTAGGACTGTTTTTTTTTTCGCTCGTAAACGGTGTTTGATCTGTGCATATTTCTCTCCTGATTCAGACAAGATTACTTTTTAATTTGAGAAAGCAATAGAACTCGTTAAAAATGGTTTAAAGTTAAAAACGTTTTATTGATACATTTGTTTCTCACAAACACACAGCTTTTTGCTTCACATGACATTAATTGATGGACTGGACTGGTGTGGATTACTTGTGGATTATTGTGATGTTTTTATCAGCTGTTTGGACTCTCGTTCTGACGGCACCCATTCACTGCAGAGGAGTGAGCAAGTGACGTAATGCTAAATTTCTCCAAATCTGTTCAGATTGGCCAAAATGTGAGTCCATAATCCATAATAACGCTTCCTCCAGCGAAAAAGTCCATCCCCTGTTGTCCTCTCACATCAAAATCCACCAACATATTGTTTTAGGACTGTTTTTTTTTTCGCTCGTAAACGGTGTTTGATCTGTGCATATTTCTCTCCTGATTCAGACAAGATTACTTTTTAATTTGAGAAAGCAATAGAACTCGTTAAAAATGGTTTAAAGTTAAAAACGTTTTATTGATACATTTGTTTCTCACAAACACACAGCTTTTTGCTTCACATGACATTAATTGATGGACTGGACTGGTGTGGATTACTTGTGGATTATTGTGATGTTTTTATCAGCTGTTTGGACTCTCGTTCTGACGGCACCCATTCACTGCAGAGGAGTGAGCAAGTGACGTAATGCTAAATTTCTCCAAATCTGTTCAGATTAAGAAACAAACTCATCTACATCTTGGATGTCTTAAGATTGAGTAAAATTTTTAACTTGGGTGGGCTCTTTTGACTAGTAAGTAATGACCTAGCAACCACTTAGTGATGCATTTAAAAAACATTCAGAACATCTTGGAATCCACAATATTCTGGCCTCATGGTGGTGAGTTCTGCTTCTTATATATATATATATATATACAGTATATATATAAATCAGGGATTGCTTATTTATTATAGAATGGATTCATTATATAACACATCTAGAGGCATTATCTAAACATTTACTCCCATCACATTCCTGCACCGATCTGTTTCTCTGAACATCCATCAGTGCTCAATCTCTCTGGAGACTTTAGAAATGATGAGATGTGCAAATAGCATGCCATGGTTTAATAATCCTGCGGGCTAGCCCAATGTTGCTGAGATAAATTTCCAAGTGCATTGTGGGAGGAGATCAACCAGCAAAACTCAATGGAAAACCCAGTGTAAATTTCAGTGCATAAAAACCCACAGAAATGTGTCCAGCTGTTGAGAGATCCTTTGGGTGAAGGTCCCGGGAGCAGCACATATGCTAATATTCAGGCTCCTGACAGGTACATGAGAACATCACGTGTACTGATGAAGACGTGACAGGCAGAACTGGTTCCCTGGACGTTCTAATGTCAAGGAAAGGCCTTCGGGGGGATTTACAGTTAAATGCTACTTGCTTCTCTACATTAACATAAGCATATGTCCATATGGTTATGAGCCAAACTCCCAGTGCAGAGTCACATGACCATGTGGTGATGGATGCTGAAAAAAAAAAGGTTCATAAATTATATCAGGTCATTTGTATTACATCAGGTCAACTTATAACTCTGCTATTAATATCATTTGATACATTTTTGGCTTGGGTGTTCAAAACTGTATTAATTAAATTGGGATTATGAAATCAATGCTAAAGATTAGGCTAATATATGAGGCTGTCTTACCTCATTCTTCTTGTAGAACATTATTTAGATGTTATATATGTAACTGTCAGATTAAGAAGAGATTCTGAGATTTTTATTCAGCCATGAGTTGTTAAATGAAGCATTTTTTCCAAAATGATAGCTGTGGGATAAACTGTGTCTGATGTTTCAGGGTAAATTGGGCCAGTGGCTTAACTAAAAGCAACAGTAAGATTTGCCTCCAAGTGCAGGAAGAATGATAACAAATACTATTACAAAATGCTGAAAGTGGTTTTATTGCATTCAGATATTAATATTGAATCTTTTCTTTGGCTGATTAATGAAAATGTGAATAATTTGCAGCAAAATGAGATTTTAGAATGGGATTGTGACTTACTAATGTTTTTGTCATGTTCATATTTTTATTTTGGTAACACTTTAGTCTAGAGACAAATTCTCAGGCCTGACATGTTTTTCCTTTCTTTGAGGAAAACTTACTTTAAGAAAAAAGTGGCACAACTTACCCCACAGTGATAGTTCATCAATTAGCCTTTGAATTTGTGCTTGCAATCTTTCTGTTACTATTCTTAATCTTAAACCACTACACTGTAATTGTAACAGGGAAAACGTGTTTCAGACTGTTGGGAGACATTCTGGAAATCCCAGAATCCAGTTCTCTTTTGACAGCTTAATCAGTTCAGAGATCTGAAACGGTTATTTGAGGGAATGAAGGAGAACTGAGTTAAAGTAATGCCACTCATGAAGATCTCAGTCTGGACTCCCACCACACGCACTGTCTTATAACCGACACTGAATTCTGTTCTGTTGTATCCAATAGACTAACTTGAACATCTCTTTTGATATTTCATTCATAACCCAGTTTTCCAGTCCAGATTTTATTCTTTGCCCAAATGGTTTGATCTTCCTCATAGGCTTTGTCAGTCACCCTCTGCGTTAATAGAGTTTCAGGTTTTTGATCTTTTTGCATTGCCTGTTCCCAACATTAAAGAACTATGTATTTCCAAAGAAATTTTGATGTAGTATTCATCAGTTCGGATGCTACCACATCACTAATAGCAAGATTTGGGCAGATTTACCCATCTATGCTGAACTTGTATCGCAGTCTCACTCATCTGATTCCTGTGATTATGATGCAAACATGTCATTCTGCACATTTACTATTTAATGCTCAATGAGACACCCTGACATGATTTGAGGAAGAAAGAGGAAGATAAAGTAAAGTAAAGAAAAGCTGCCTATTAATCTATAACTAAAGTTATTAGTCTCTTAGTCTCACTACAAGTGGCCACAAAGCTAAAAAACAAAGGCCTCTGTATAGTTAAAAACTAAAACAAAGGTTCATTTTGTTATGAAAAGCAAAAGAAATGCATTTGTTTAACATCATGTTTGTGTCTTTTTCTTGAAGGAGCATCAGGCAGATGTATCAAATATGCCGTGACATTTCGCTTTGGTTGGTTTGAAAAGCAATAGTGGGTGATTGAAAGAGCCGTTAAAGCAGGTTGGAACTCAGTTTAGCGCTGTCATGAATCCGGTCCATGAACTTCCGTCTGCTTACCATCAGAGGTCACCCTTTCCATTACATTGACTCTCGCACTACACAAACTGTTGCATATCATCCCGGACTACATATCCCATCATCCATTGTACTGATTGCACACAGCACTGATTGCACACAACACTGATTGCACACAGCTGTATCTAATCACACATTCACTATATAACACTCACTCAAACAACCATTCACTGCCGAGTATTGTATGCGTTTATCACTCTCTTAGCGATAGCTACTCTACGGAGCCTGTTTCCCTTCGATAGCCTTAGCCTAGTCTTGCCTTATCTGTTTCCTCGTCTTCTGATTATTGCCTGTGTACTTCGGACTACCTCTCTCGTCTTGCTCTGTTCGGATACTGTTTGCCCCTGCCTGGACCTTTGCATTGTTATTGGATACCCCTCGTGTCAAGCCCTCTGGATATTGTTAGCCGCTTATCGACCACGCCCGTTTTGGATTACTCTTCTGTCTTGCCCTCATTATACCTGTTTGCCATTGTTCGACCCTGCCTGTGTTTCTGACCTCTTCTGTTTTAATAAAGCTCGCACATGGATCCGCACGTCTCACGTCTCGTCAGCCCCGTTACAAGCGCAGTTAATTGCTTTTTCGGTCGCATACGGTTGCTGTTTTCTGGCTTTCTTTCAGTCATGCAGTTTTGTTTATTAAAATAAGGACTGTGATTGTTCCCTGATATGGCAAGCAACTATATTTCTGCCCTTTTTTCCCTAAAAATAACAGTTCCTTGTTGCCAAAATGATAAATTACATTGTTGTTCTTGGTTTAAAAATGTTTATCTACAACAATTGCTCATGCTCTAGTTACGGTAAACTCGCAAAGCGGGTTCTGTGAAACCATTCAAGAGCGTTTCATTAAAATTACATTCAAAATCTTAATCTAAATTTGAATTCCAAAGCAGTTCATGTATTCCCAAAGAAAAAAAAAGAGCCCTTCATTGTGAATACATACGTATATACATAATACAAGTACAGAAAAAGTCTTTAAAATGGGATGACAGGCTTCAAAAGACGTGAGTGTGAGGGAAAGCTCAGTCTGATTTCTATCATAGCTCCACATTTGGCACTTGGAAGTCTAGCGAGGCTTTTGATTTAAGTTCAGAGGGAAATCTGAGAGCTGGTTAGACGTGTGCCGTTTAATGAAGTCGTGCTGGAACGCCCATGGTTTGGGATCAAAGCTGCTTTGTGTCTAAAGAGGGCTAAAATGACAGGAAGTCACCAGTTTCGCCCCTCTGAAACTGAGTCCAGAGGAAATGAAGATTTTGCCTTGAGTTGCTCAAAGGAACATTTTTCATATCGCACCATCTCTACCCTCGAAACTGACCCAAGTCCAGTAATTATTTCACATGAGATTGGAATATATTTCAGCATTACATTAATGTTTAAGTAGATGTTAATTCTTTAATTCTGTATTCATGCAAAACTTTATTTTAAATCACAAATGAGGTTGTTGGAGTCCACCTTGATTAAATCTTCTAAGACTTTCCATTAAAATGCTGTATAAGCAGTGTACATGCAATTTTACATTATGCTACTATAACAGATGCAGTTTGCTTAGATCTCTTCATTTAGATCTTTAGGTACAGTAGACCAATTAATTATCTCTCCATTTAGACCTGTTTATGCAGATATTTACCAAGATAAAGAGGATATTTTGTCAGATAAACATGCTTAACATGTGCAGTGATATATCTGCAACCTCAAGACATTTATATTAAGATTTTATGTTGATTTTTAATGCAATTAACTACATTTTAATTAATTAATTTAAAAGTTAAATATTTTCATTTGACCTTTTTGCAAAGAAGTTAAATCTGAGGACATGCAAGTTAACAGTTGTTCAGAGAAGTTCAAATTCAAGGTACTCTTGCAAAAGTGTATTTATTGGCAAAATACAGTATTAAAATATGACAACTCCACAAAATTGTGGTAATTGAAAAATCAGTCATAGTATTTGTTTTTATACTCAATAATAATTTTTTATTTATAATTAATATTTTTATTTAATTATGTTTAGTATTGGTATTTTTTATTTTATTTTATTTTTTTAAGGGCTTTTTTGCCATTGATAAGAAAGTGAAAATGAAAATGAAATGATCATGATCAGAATATACAGGTCAATGCATCTGGCCTAGCAATAGCTCAAGTCAATGATTATCTTATTTTAGTATTAATTTCATTATTATTATTTTGTGTGTGTGTGTGTGTGTGTGTGTGTGTGTGAGAGAGAGAGAGAGAAATGGTACTCACTTTATAATGAAACTGCTAATAATTTTGTCCTTGATTTCTTATTTTCCCCCCACCTCTAGTGACTTTTACTTAATTGAAACAACTGTCGACTATCAGCCCGGTCGACTAATTTGACACGTAGGGAGATACGCAGACGAGCATATCAAGACACACGTCAACACCCTGCTAATAAATCATACTCGGGCTGTCACACAGGAAAAGGCCATCCAAATGTTCTTGCTAATTTTACAGAGTGCCATTTCGAGTACGTCTGCTCCGGCTAATGTAGGAGCTCTGCTCTCCTGTCAGCAGCATCTACTCCTGCTAGCCTGAGACTGTGATCAGGTGCCTGATGTCAGGGTTTATCGGTGCTGAATGCTGATTGCTTTAGAATTGGTCCTCGGCAATAAGCCTGTGCCATTTGTTCAGGTAATGCAGGACAAGTGGAGTCGGCTGCTCAATAAACTAAGGGAAGATGTTTTCGAAAGATAGGGGTGATTGCAATGAAATTGAGAAGAGGGTATCCAAGATATGTGAATTACTAATAAAACTGAATCTGACTTATGTTCTCAATAGATATTCTAAGCACACCGACTTATTTACATTTATGCATTTTATTTGATGGAGTGAGTGGCATCTTGGACTGAATGTAAAAGTTTTATTATTATTTCTGTACTGATCAAAATTGCTGTATTGAATTCTTTATTATTTTCTTTTACAATTGTGATATCACAATTTAAACAATGGAAAACTGTCAGACAATCAATCTCAGGACATCAAGGGTACAGTGGTACCTGCATAGAGACGATGCGGGTGAGACATGTTCATTTGCTTCTCTGATTTAATGAAATGAAGAAAACATATCACTTTAGAGACACTGATGGGACTAAACCACGTTACTGAGCTGTCAACACTGTTAAAATCTCAGAAATGGGACATTTAGAATAGCTCAGCTAAAAATCAGCTTTAAAAAAACTGTAAGACTACACATCTGTTTTCCATAGCATAAGGAAAGCAAATAGTGACCAGCTTTCAAAAACAAAAAACCCTAAAACTCCCATTAAAAGAAACAGTTCAACCCAAAATGAAAATGTGCTGAATATTTTCTCATCCTCAGACCATCAAAGATGTAAATGAGTTTGTTTTTTCATCGGAACAGATTTGGAGAAATTTAGCATTACATCACTTGCTCACCAATCCAACTCGTATTCAGCCAGAAGCAAAGATTTTAAGTTAAAAACATCTTGATAGATTTGTTTCTTACAAACATGCAGCTTTTCACTTCACAAGATGTTAATTGATGGACTGGAGTGGTGTGGATTACTTGTGGATTATTGTGATGTTTTTATCAGCTGTTTGAACTCTCATTCTGACGGCACCCATTCACTACAGAGGATTGAAGCTAATGATCAATTATGAGACATGCAAGGCCTTTTGGCATCATTGCATCTTTTGAATATAGCAAAACGCATTTAGAATTATTTAATTTCATGTGCACTTCTTTTCCAATTCTCTCAGTCTTTCACTTCTCACAGTGTACCATTATTGTACTCCATGGTGGATTGGAGGCGAGAAATTGTTTAGCCAGTCATTTAAGCATCATGCACTGCAGGAGTCTGAGTTCGATGCTGTTTTTCAGTATTATAGCGATCCATTCTGAGCAGCAGCCTTCAGACTGCGTGTGTCTGCTGCACTCAGACACTGACCCTGAGCTCGTAACTCACACGCCATGGCCTTGCAGTTGTTTGTGTGTCTAGCCGGCACTGGAAAGCATTAATCGCTCCCCAGCGCTCCAGCCGTCACTGACCAGGTTAACTGCCCCCTCTCTCAGACCATTTACCCCCGCACCTCTTCCCCACTGTCGTCCAAATAACTGCTTCAGTTTTAAGAGAGAAACATATCGATTGCTGAGTGGTGCTTAATGCATTTTGATTGGTGTAGCTACCATCAGAGATACGCTTTTGCTTTATTGATTAAAGGCTAAATTTTACACACACATGAACAAGAAATTTCATAGATGGATCACTGGGCTTTATCATTAGCCCCATTTTAACCTTTCTGCATGTGTAGTTTTGAATGTAATATTGGAAAATTAGATTATTCTCCCTGTTGTGTCGAGTGATAACCAACCATCCAAGAGAATAAAATGTGTGTTATAAAGGAACGTGTTGCAGTTTGGTTTGAAAATCTATCTATCTATCTATCTATCTGTCTGTCTGTCTGTCTGTCTGTCTGACGTTCTATCTATCTATCTATCTATCTGTATGTCTGTCTGTCTGTCTGTCTGTCTGTCTGTCTATATCTATCTATCTATCTATCTATCTATCTATCTATCTATCTATCTATCTGTCTGTCTGTCTGTCTGTCTGTCTGACGTTCTATCTATC
>NW_015627248.1:1403130-1406911 GCF_001515625.1 Sinocyclocheilus rhinocerous
TCTGTCTGTCTGTCTGTCTGTCTGACGTTCTATCTATCTATCTATCTATCTATCTATCTGTCTATATGTCTGTCTGTCTGTCTGTCTCTCTGTCTGTCTCTCTGTCTGTCTGTCTAGAGTATCTGTCATACTATCTATTGTACAATCTACAGTATCTATCTTACTATATTTTGTTCTATCTATCTTACTATCTGTCTATTGTACAATCTACAGTGTCTATCATACTATCTATCATACAATCTACAGTATCTGTCTTACTGTCTTTTGTGCTATCTATCTATTGTAAAATCTACAGTATCTATCATAGTATCCATCTATCATACAGTCTACAGTATGTATCATGCTGTCTGTCTATCTATCGTACGATCTACAGTATCTATCGTACTATCTATCATACTATCTATCTTTCATACTATCTATCTATTGTACAATTTACAGTATTGATTGTACTACCTATCTATCTATCTATCTATCTATCTGTCTGTCTGTCTGTCTGTCTGTCTGTCTATCTATCTATCTATCTATCTATCTATCTATATCCTATTGTATCTATCATACAATCTGAACTTTCAAAGAAGAAATAAGGACGTTCTTAAATTTTAGAACTTTGTAATTCAGCAAATTCAGTAAATGTTTTTTGAAAAGGTTTTCAGCTTATTTCTGAATTGAGCAAAACCCTGTAATTCGTATTCAAAGGTCAAATGCTGATGAGTTACACAGTTTGTTCAAATCATTAACCTTAAGTATAAGCCATTTGAGCCAATTGTATTTCATATCACTAAGAAATACAATTTAAATTATTTTTTCTTTCAATGTCATTTAATGGTGTTTTAGTCTGTCTGAGGCTCGTCATCATCTGTAGTGATGCTTTCAGATGTCAACCTCAGCCAGTAGAGCATTATTTATTTCCAGTCCAGCAGTATGGTTATGTGAGCTGATTCCTACTGATTTCCTTCATCTTCATCCTCAGTGTGTGGGTCTCATCGACCGTCAGAATGAAAGACTTTGTTCTGAGTCACTCTGTTCAGTGGAGGACTTCAAATGAATGAACTCATTGGTGCAGTACAAGGCCAAGTATGTAACAGTATTCCGCCAACTCATTTGGCCTGGAAACATTGATGATAACCATATCAGTACACAGTGGATGACAGACACAGTATAGTCTCACGTTGCCAGATTTTTAGACCAATCCTGGTCCACTCTACAGCTTAATGAAATATTCTGGGTACTAAACCAATTAAGCTCAAATCGACAGAACTTGATTAGCATAATAATATGGTAAGTAAGTAAATAAATAAATAAATAAAAATAAAATAATTTTGGTTCGTCCTTACTTTTCTGTATTTTTTTTTTAACAAAGATGGAGGCACTTATAATGGAAGTGAATGGGACCAATTTTTGAGTTTTATAAAAGCACTTAAATGAATTATTGTGGTAAAACTTGTGTAATGTATATTACATATTACTTTTCTGTTTATTTATTTATGTAGATGGAGGTATAGAAGTGAATGGGACCATTTAATTTTTTTATTTGAAGCTTATAATTTTATAAAAGCACTTACATGATTTCTTTTGTTAAAAATTGTGTTGTATTATTTGAGCTGTAAAGCTTTTAAAATCATTGTTTTACAGTCATTTTAGGGTTTATGGCATTGAAGTTGTAACATTTAAAGGGGTCATGATGAACTGCTTTTTAAAATTATTTTGTACTGTTTTCTGAGGTCCACTTATAATGTTATTTTTACATAAAAATCATCATAATTTAGAAGTAATAGGCTAATTTCTGTCCTATTTTGACCCCCCTCATCAAAACTCTCTGTTTGAATAGCCATGGCGGATTGTAGACTAAGTGAACGGCTAAACAGGCAGTGATGTAGAATCGGTGGGCGGGGCTAAACAGGCAGTGATGTAGAATCGGTGGGTGGGGCTAAACAGGCAGTGCTGTAGAATCGGTGGGCGGGGCTAAACAGGCAGTGATGAAGACTCGGGGGGCGGGGCTAAACAGGCAGTGATGTAGACTCGGTGGGCGTGGCTAAACAGGCAGTGCTGTAGAATCAGGCGTTGATCTTCTTCTGCGGAGGCGGTGTTTAGCCACACTATTACGTTATAAAGTGGCACAATCGACAAGCTGTCGTTTTGGCATATTGGCTTCAATATAAGCTGTTTTTAGACTAACGAGAAAGTTACAGGATGTTTTTATAGTACAATGACCTCTTATATGTCAAAAGATCAAGGGAGTTTTGATTTCTCAGTTCATGACCCCTTTATTAGGAAAAAAAAGGACAAGTGGAAATTAATTATTGTGGTAATTATCTTTATGTCACAGAAGTTTAACTTGAATCGAACCTAGAATATTTCTTTAAAGTGACTCAAATAAAGCTCTAAATATCTTGATTATCTGATGCCATGATTTTTACATTGTAAATATACAGTATATGATCTTACATCCCTGTGGTTTAGCAGAGACCCTCTTTAGTTTACAATCGCAGTACAAGGACTGTCTCTTCTCCAATCTTCTCTAGAGGATCTCAGACCCATGTTTCATCAGTTATGAAGCAATTCAAATAATATGTTATCACAGTTACATTTCCACATATTCCATGTATCTGATCACCAGTGTGGTTGACACCTCTGATAATGCTATTGTAAGGTACATAGGCCCAACTATTGTTTTCCCAGAAGGAGATGCACTGTGGATCAGAAAGCCACATTATAAGGTTATTTACTGCTTGAACTCTTTGCCCTTTCCAGTAAAGGTCGACTGGGAAAAGATTGTTCTTGTCTATTGTTCTTCCACGTGTCTTCACAGACAGGAGGGAAATGAATGTTCAGGGCGTGTGACGAACAAGCATCTGATCAGTCAGATCATCACGATTACAACCTGACTAGACTCCTTTATTAAACACCTGTCTATCAAAGTTGAGTTCTGCAAGTGCAAAACTGTCGACTTGATGTCAGCCATCAGAAAAACTGCATTAAAAATTAGCATCGTTTTATGAGATGTTCCTAAGCTCTTGAACCTGGCAACTCGTATGGTGATGTACTATCAGTCATATAGGGTAAGATATTATTCATGCATTACGTACATAGGCTATATGAGCCAGTGTTTGTTTTCCAGTAGGGTTTTTCCTTTTGTTTTGATGCAAATAACATCAAATGGCCCTTTTCTGTGCAGGGCGTCGAGTTTCTGCTGAGAAAGCATGTGTTGATGTGTAATGAAGGATTTTGTGTTCTTCATTTCATTATTTTTATCTTCACAGTAGAGAAGATTTACAGATTCACTTAGCAAAGTCAAAGAAGTATGTAGTTAAATATTGTTTACAATTATCATTATTTTGAAAATTAAAAAAGAAAATGATGTATTGATGTATTTTTATTTGAATTAACATATATAATTAGTATAAATACATAAATGTTATTTATATTAAATGTATTTATATATAAAATAATATCTAAATATTAAAATCATATATACATGATTTACATTTTTTATGTGTATTTATTTAAAATATATAATTTGTATAAATTTATCAATTTAATATATATTTAAAGTATTTATTTATATATACATTTATATATAAATATTTAAAATTATCATTATATATTGACATTAATATTTCTAAATTAAATTATATATTGATTTATATTTATTTTATACAAATATATATTATTTGTAAAAATGTAATATATGTTTATTTATTTATATAAATTAATTATATAAATGTAATATATATTTATATATGAGTAAATTAAAATTACCATTATTTGAACTTAAATTACA
>NW_015627248.1:1406921-1414442 GCF_001515625.1 Sinocyclocheilus rhinocerous
AATTACAAAATTATGTATATTTATTTTATTTAAAATATATACTTTTTATAAATTAATAAATGTAATATGTATTATGTGTATAAAACAATAAAACATAAATATTAAAATGATCGTTATACATTTAGGTACTGACTACTGCAGATTTTCAGATATTCAGAGAACAATGTGTATATAAGTGTATATAATTGATGTAGTGTTCTTCAGGTTGACTGACGTCTCTGCAAACACAGACACCAGTGTGTCTCACACAATTTCACATCTTTAAACCTCCAGACCTGAGCAGAGTTTATTCAATCTCAGAGCAGTTTGCTCTATATCAAATTACAGCCACCTCTTCCATTTTGGAAACTGCACCAAACTGAGGTTGACAGTTCAAAAAAAAAAAAAAGAAGAAAAATGGCAAATTGGGCAGGGTGAAGGAAAGCACTCTTGTCATACACTCAGTTGATGAATAATTCCACCGTCACTTTGTACTGTGCCGTGCTTTTCCTAGCAGAGAGCTGATGAAGTCATCTATCCCATATCCACATGCAGTAGTATGGTTGTGTTGAATATGGAGTGCGTCTCATCTGACATACAGTAAGAGTTGAGTGTGAAATGCTCTCATTATATTTCAGGTATGAAAGGCTTATACACCACGGGTGGTGAAATCTTTTCACAGCTACTTTCCCTAATGGATTTTCCCTTACTGTAAAGTTTAACAGCGCTAGTCATCATGCTGCTGGGGCCATTACTGAAGCTTATTAAACTTTTTATAATGTTATAAAAGTTTGTGGAGCCTGCACACCTTGCACAGGCTTTTAGTGAATGTTTATTGACTTCATTATATGAAAATGTGGGAAACCTTTACATGCATGAAGGGAACATTAACAAAATTCACCAAATTTATATGGATAGAATTGTTTGTTAACCCCTTTTTTTTCTTATCAGGGTTGATGAATAATTCCACCGTCACTTTGTACTGTGCCGTGCTTTTCCTAGCAGAGAGCTGATGAAGTCATCTATCCCATATCCACATGCAGTAGTATGGTTGTGTTGAATATGGAGTGCGTCTCATCTGACATACAGTAAGAGTTGAGTGTGAAATGCTCTCATTATATTTCAGGTATGAAAGGCTTATACACCACGGGTGGTGAAATCTTTTCACAGCTACTTTCCCTAATGGATTTTCCCTTACTGTAAAGTTTAACAGCGCTAGTCATCATGCTGCTGGGGCCATTACTGAAGCTTATTAAACTTTTTATAATGTTATAAAAGTTTGTGGAGCCTGCACACCTTGCACAGGCTTTTAGTGAATGTTTATTGACTTCATTATATGAAAATGTGGGAAACCTTTACATGCATGAAGGGAACATTAACAAAATTCACCAAATTTATATGGATAGAATTGTTTGTTAACCCCTTTTTTTTCTTATCAGTGCGAAAGAGGCTAAAAATACTCAGTGGATTTTGGTCATACAGATAAGTGTTATACTTTGTGCTTATTCCCATTATTTGCTAAGCTGAAAGCATTCAGAAATCATAGTGATTATGACGTCTCAACCATGTGCACATTAACATATCTGCATGTTCTATTTATTCAATTTTTTATTTATTCATTTACTTATTAGACAAAAATTTGGCCAAATGTCATATTTTCATATTGCATACAGAAAATTTAATATACACACACACACACACACACATATATATATATATATACAGTATATATATATTTAATAAAAGTTTTAGTAATTTTGTTGTATTATTGTAATTAATATATATATATATATATATATATATATAGTTTTTTTTTAATTGACAGAATATTTTCATGACAATTAAGCACATTTTACAAACCAGTGTTATTTTAGTGTCATTGAGATACTGTTATAGTTTTTATTAATATTTTTATATTTATTATTTGAGTTTTTATTTTATTTCCCTTTTCACTTTAACTTTAAAGTTTTGGTAATTTTTGTTTTTTTGTTTTTGTCATTTTTAGTAGTTTATTTAATACATGTCTGTCTATATATAGTTTTTATACATTTGTATTTCTGTTTTCATTTTAGTAATTTTAGTACATCAAGTTAAACTAAAATAAATAAGAAATGTTGCCTTACCATCTAGCTGAAATAAAAGGATATATATATATATACATAAATAAAACGGAGAAAAATGAAAATGTTAAAGAAAATGTTTTTTTCTTCTTTCTGGTTTAAGTATTAGTTTCAGTTTTATTTAACTTTGATTGATCAATCAATAAAAATCTTTAGAAAAAATTAAAATAGGCTTCTTTTCTTAAGCAAAATATAATACATTTTGGGGTAAAATGTTAAATATACTGTATATTGGACGTGTTCTTGACCGGTTTCATGCGATTCACCCAAATATGCTTAAAAATTACATTCTCAAAAGCCTATGGTTATGAAGTATTTGTGAGCAGCATGCACTTCACTGCCCTTTGCTGTGCTGATGTACTTTTAGCACTGCCACAATCATTATATTCATCCCAGCAGTCAGGCTCAAGTCTTCTTTCATCTCATCACATTTATTTCTGAAGACAAAACAGCTGCACTCACTTGTAAAGTATCAACATCTGTGTCCTACTTTAAAACCCTCTTCAAAAAACTGAAAAACATCCAAAACTGTTGCGCTCTTTCTCCTTGAGCGCCAAACTGGGTCAAGATAAGAATTCATCATCAAGGAGAAGATAAGTGCCTGCTCTGTTTTATCCTGGTTTTTGACGCACCACAAATTTTGTTGTTGTTTTTGGGATTTTCTTTCTGTTGAACGCATGTTTGAAGCACTGCCTATCTGTGCTGTTCCTCTAATGTGGTGCAGGGGGAGATATGGGTGCATACAGACAGCCAGGCGTGATGTTGCGTCTCTCTCCAAACCACAGGAACATTGTCTTCTGGCAGACATCCATCACCCTCAGCGCTGTCTGGCTCAGAGCAGCTTCATTATCAGTAAAGCGCTTTACTTCCACAGCTCTGCGGACAGACTTGATGTCTGCTTGTGTCAATAAGGCATCATATTTGAACTCCCTGCCAATAATAACTCTGCTTCTGTTAGGTACAAATGGATGGAAATGTGGTTTTTCAACTCGGTTTCACAACTAATCTTGTTGATCCGTTGTCTGAGCAAATTTATCCCTAAAATGTAACCATATAATTGAAATGTTACATGTGTTAACACAGCACTGATGTGATTTATAGACTTAAATTTTATAGATTTAAATTTTTAGATCAACATCATATAATGCAATGCAGTTTATTTATTTTTTAATTTGTAATAAGCTGCTAGATCTCGATTTTCTCAACATGTAAAACAATACAATTAACATAATGCAACTGTTTTTATTACAATATTAATTTATTTTAAGATGCATTTTATTAATTTTTTCCTTTTTTTCTAAGTTTCTAGATCTTGATTTTTTTCAACATGCAGTATAAAACAATACAATTAACAGGATGCAATAATTTTTTCATAAATAATTGTATTTAGTTTTTATTTTTATTTTTATTTTATTATCTTGTTATTGCATTTATTTTCATTTAATTAGATTTTATTTCTTATTTGGCTTTGTTTAGTTTTTTAGTTTTGTGTGTTTTTACACAATTATTAATTCATTCATTCATTCATTCATTCATTACACAATATTTTTTATTATAAGATGGATTTTATTTTAATTCATAACTTTTTAATAAGTTGCTAGATCTTCATTTTTTTGAATATACAGTAAAATATATGATCCGTTGTCTGAGCAAATTTATCCCTAAAATGTAACCATATAATTGAAATGTTACATGTGTTAACACAGCACTGATGTGATTTATAGACTTAAATTTTATAGATTAAAATTTTTAGATCAACATCATATAATGCAATGCAGTTTATTTATTTTTTAATTTGTAATAAGCTGCTGGATCTCGATTTTCTCAACATGTAAAACAATACAATTAACATAATGCAACTGTTTTTATTACAATATTAATTTATTTTAAGATGCATTTTATTAATTTTTTCCTTTTTTTCTAAGTTTCTAGATCTTGATTTTTTTCAACATGCAGTATAAAACAATACAATTAACAGGATGCAATAATTTTTTCATAAATAATTGTATTTAGTTTTTATTTTTATTTTTATTTTATTATCTTGTTATTGCATTTATTTTCATTTAATTAGATTTTATTTCTTATTTGGCTTTGTTTAGTTTTTTAGTTTTGTGTGTTTTTACACAATTATTAATTCATTCATTCATTCATTCATTCATTACACAATATTTTTTATTATAAGATGGATTTTATTTTAATTCATAACTTTTTAATAAGTTGCTAGATCTTCATTTTTTTGAATATACAGTAAAATATAATTTTTTGCTTTAATTTTTATTAGAATTTTCTGTTCATCTTTATTTTGTTTCTTGTTTTATTAAACATTTTTTATTTGATTTGCTTTGTTTTGCTTTGCTTTGTTTTGTTTTTCTTTGTTTTGTTTTGCTAGTTTTTTTTGTTTTTTGTTTTTTGCTTGGTTTGGTTTATATTTGATAACTCCCTGCCAATAATGATTGATTGATTGATTGATTGATTGATCGATCATCCCCTCTCAGAATAGGGTTGGAACATCATGCATTGTACTATATTTAATAACTCCTTGCTAAAAATAGCTCCTCTGTTAAAACTTCTGCAGTTTATGAAATAGGTTTTGTTATTCTGAGCAGCAGCCAAAGGCCTCTTCTTTCAACTTCAACATAGCAGACATTTCCCAACTAATCTTGTTGATCCGTAGTCTGAGCAAATTTGTCCTCTCTTCTTTTCAACCTGTTAGTCAGAGGGGAAGATCTTTATGAACGCAAGGCTGCTCAGATGTCCCCAGGGAGTGCAGACACGGTGCATTTCTGTGAATTTGTACGTGGAGGAGGCACAGTGTTTTAAAATCATCTAACCTTTTAAACTTACGTGCTCATCTCAGTCAGCTAACATGCTTTCCACTGGTTTTTGATGTAATTTCTCTTTAGTATTTTCTCCTGGTATTGTGCGGTGTGGATTAAGGGGTTCTGCTCTGCTATGTGGCCGGTGTTTTCAGCCCATTGTGAGAGGGGTCGTGGAGGGTCTGATGTGGGCAGCTGCATGTGGGGTCAGAAAGCAGGGGTGGTGTCAGGACTGGGCACACGTGTGCTGCATCAGTGCTGTGTCAGTACACCTCAGATTAGATTCACAGGTTAACACTGCACAGCTGGCCCACTGTTTATTTACAGGCTGTGTATTTTGGCATAAATGCATTGTCTGGTTTTTTAAGTAGTATCAAGCTATCAAAGTATCAAAATTTTCAACTTAATGTCTATAGGTGGCATCTGTACATGCAACTATGTAATTAAAGATTACATGTTAACTGAATGTGACACATAATTATGTTATATTATAGAATTAATGTTTTTGTTACAATATTAATTTATTTTATTTAAGATGTATTTTATAAATGTTTTCCTTTTTTTTTAATAAGTTTCTAGATCTTGATTTTTTTTCAACATGCAGTATAAAGCAATACAATTAACAGGCTGCAATAATTTTTTCATAAATAATTTTATTTAGTTTTTATTTTTATTATTATTTTTTATTTATCTTATCTTGTTATTACATTTATTTTCATTTAATTTGATTTGATTTATTATTTGGCTTTGTTTTGTTTTTTTGTTTTGTGTGTTTTTACACAATTATTAATTAATTAATTCATTCATTCATTACACAATATTTTTTATTATAAGATAGATTTTATTTTAATTCATAATTTTTAATGTTGCTAGATCTTCATTTTTTTTGAATATACAGTAAAGTATAATTTTTTGCTTTAATTTTTATTAGAATGTTCTATTCATTTTTTTTTTATTATTATTATTATTTTTTGCTTTGCTTTGTTTTGTTTTGTTTTGCTTTGTTTTGTTTTTCTTTGTTTTTTAACAACGCTGTTTATTTACAGGCTGTGTATTTTGGCATACATGCATTGTCTGGATTTTAAAGTAGTATCAAGCTATCAAAATATCAAAATGTTCAACTTAATGTCTATAGGTGGCATCTGTACATGCAACTATGTAATTAAAGATTACATGTTAACTGAATGTGACACATAATTATGTTATATTATAGAATTATAACATTTTTAACAAGTTGTTAGATCTTTATTTTTCAAAACAATTAACATGATGCACTTTTACTTATTTATGCATTTAATTTAATTGTATTATAAATTGTATTTTAGTCTGTTTTGCATTTTAATAAGTTTCTAGATCTTGATTTTTTTTCAACATATAAAGCAATAGAATTAACATAATGCAGTTTTTTTATTATTATCATTTGTATTGATTTTTTATTGCATTGCATTAATTTTATTCATGTTTTATTTTATTATAAACTTTATTTTATTTTAATTTATTTTTTCTTGCTAGATCTTGATTTTTTTCAACATATGATATAAAGCAATACAATTAATATGATGCAATTATTATTATTTTTATTTTTTATTTTTTTAAACCAGTGAACTGAATCTTCTCAGGATCCTTCTCAAAGGCCTCATTTATCTACCAAGTTGCTTGCTTTCAAATTCTTGTGTTTTTGCAGACTAAAAATTGACATGTTTTGGTATTACATCACTTTTAAGTCCCATAATAAATTATTGCCCCCAGCTTTCTGAGTTCAGATCATATCAGTCAGTACCAGACACCATCTCACCCTCTGCTATGAATATTAATGCTGAACAGGTGCCAAGCTCCTAAATGACTTATCTTGCTAGTCTTGGGCTGTTAGACTGTTTTTCAGGCCTACTTTTATAAGAATCAAAATCAATTACCCAAACACTGCTTATGTTTCAGATATCAACTTTCTGAGAAAGAAGAACAAAGCAAAAAAAGCTGGAGTTTAATGCATTCCCGTGCAAAAATTGGCAGAAAAAATACTTGGAAATATAGTTGCTCCACACTTAAGCTGACACAAAAATGTCTGAATATCATTGCAAAATATCAAAAGAAGTGGCGTTAAAAAAACGATCACACTTAAAAAAATAAAAATAAAAAAAAAGGATTTCATTGCTGTGGGACTACAAGTAATTGCACAAATGGCTCAGAGAAAAGCTCTAGCATCTTGCTATGTGGTTTGATCTTTCTTTTCTAATACAATGAAATTCATGTATTTTACCTGTGACTTATGTGTCCAGATAATGGAGAGATTGTGTTTGATAGCCACCCTCCTGGGGACAACCGTAGTATTAAGATGCTCTTTATTGATGTGTTGCTGCTGGTGCTGGACTGTTGGCATTTATCTGTATGCGTATTGTTCTGAGGCCTCCATTGCAGACTGTTTTGTGCATGACTGAAAGCTGCAATGTGTATTATTTTAGCCATACTCTTGTACAAAGACACGTGTGCATCACTGTACTTGCTGTAGGGGTTTTCATGAATGAAATCCTCTCATAAATGACTAAAGGATGCACACACCAGGGGCGTAGCCATCATTTCAGAAGTGAGGGGGACAGAAATGTTTTATA